>NC_069501.1:941534511-941777011 GCF_027579735.1 Bombina bombina | reverse complement strand
GTTGAATTAACCCATGACTACCTAGATAGTCATGGTTAAAGGTAAATTATCATTAATTGTTTTTTTGTTTCTTATATTAAACATTTTCATTTAAAGCAAACATAAATGTTAAGTGTGTTTATTTAAAACTGTCAGATGGCTAGATATATATGAAAAATTTTTTTTTTATTACTCTGATTTGATCCTAAATGGATGTAGAACTCAATCTCCACTTAAAGATATTTTTTACTTAAAGATATTGTTTTTTATACTCTAATTCATTTTCTCTTTTGTCAAAAAGGAGAGAAAATGAAAGAACCAATCATAAATCTATTAGTAAAATAAATCAACATCCATTATGGAATTTAGAAATACAAATTTGCATATGAGGGTGCGAATTTCGCACCCATGGCTGTGCCACGTCTCTGGAGATAGTACTTGCCCTCAAACATAAAAAAATTGTGTGTAAGTAAATATTCAACAGCAGTGTACAAAAATTGAATTGTCAAAAAATCATAAGTAGTGAAATTCGTAAGGAAAAACATTAATGCTTGTAATCCCATATCGTGAGGGATGGATGTGTATAATGATGTCACATCCATTGTGACTAATCTAATTCTCACACCAAGTTATGTGTTCGACCTGTGCAATAAGTGCTGTAGTGTCTCGTAAATAACCATATAGATTAGTAACTATAGGCTGTAAAAACGTATCAACTAGATCCGAAAGTCTTTCATTAAGTGAACCAATACCGGCCACGATCGGACGGGCCCGGAGGGTTTGTTGGGATCTTTGTGAAGTTTAGGCAAGTGGTGGAATATCGGCATAGTTGGATGTTTAGGTAATAGATATTCCACCACCTTCTCAGAAATCACTCCATCCAGTTTAGCTTTGTGAACTATCTCAGCTAATGATCTACGAAAGTTGTCAGTAGGGTCACAGATCAAGGGCTGGTATACAGCCTCATTGGCAAGTTGCCTATTGGCTTCTGCCACATAATCACATTTGTTTAAGATAACAGTATTACCACCCTTGTCTGATTCCCTAATGACTATATTCGGATAATTTTTAAGATCAATGATGGCTTTTCTTTCAAGTGCAGTCAAATTGTTATTTTTATAACCTTTACTAGTAGTGCTTTTATTTTTGCTGTCCAATTCAATGAGCTGAGTCTCAAGTGTCTGTTGAAAGACCTGTAAGTTTAAGCCTCTACTATGTATAGGATAAAAATAGGTTTTATCTTTAAATCTACCAATGTCAATATCTTTTTCTGAGGGGCCAAATCTTTGATCAACATTGCTATCCCTCATTAGTTCCAGCATGTCTGTCATGGCTGCTTGATCGTTAAAGTTAAAATTGAAATGATGTGTTGACTCAATAGTAGTACTATTATCACCATCTTTTGTGTTACACTATGTTCCTCTGACTCATCATTAAAATGTTTCTTCAAAGTAAGGTCTCTTACAAATCTATTTACATCTAGAATGGTGGAAAATAAATCAAAACTACAACTAGGGGCAAAGCTCAAACCTTTTTGTAAAAGTGAAATTCCTGTTTGTTCAAATTTCTAGATGATAGATTAATAACATTATTTAAGGAGGGGGTTGTCCTGTAAGACACTCTTTTCCTTTGAGGATACCTGTTGTAATTTGCACTTTCCCCCTCTTCCCCGACTCCCTCTACGTATTTTCTTTTGTTTTTGTTTTTATCTTTATATTTGGTTTGCTGGGGCCCACCCCGTTTTTTTGACTGGGAGGATGTACCTGGGGTTGGGGGATCTAATACAGAAATGGTGTCTCCTACTGAATTACCACCAGGGGGTCCATCCGATAAAAATCGTCGCCCGCAAAAGCCGGCGACGCCAATATTTACGTTTGTTTGGTATCGCATATACGGCGTAACCTAGAAGTTACGCGCGTATATTTCTGCCGTCGCCCGTAGTTTTTTGGGCTATAGGTAGGTATACCAAACCAGCGCAGTTTGGTATCCAAAACTTACTCCATTTTCACCTCGCCACAAAAAGCAGCCGTAAGAAGCCTTACGCTGACTATTGGAGCCCCGTAACTCCCTAAACTGGCTGCTAAAATAAACCCCTAACGCATGCGCAATGTCTATCTCCCTGTCAACCCCGATCTTCTAAAATAAACCTAACACCTAACCCATGCGCAATGTCTATATACCTGTAAACCGCGATCCCCCCCCCCCCCCCGAAATCCCTAATAAAGTTATTAACCCCTAAACCGCCACTCCCCGGACCCCGCCGCCATCTACATAAACTAACCCCCTACTGTGAGCCCCTAAAACCGCCGCCATCTACCTTATCTATCCCCTAATTAGAACCCCTTACACCGCTGTCATCTACCTTATCTATCCCCTAATCTGACCCCTTACACCGCCGCAACCTATATAAAAATTATTAACCCCTATTCTAATCCCCCCTATACCGCCGCCAGCTATATTAATATTATTAACCCCTAATGTAAGCCCCTTACACCGCCGCCATCTCTATTAAAATGATTAACCCCTAATTTAATCTACCTACCCCGCCGCCAGCTATATTATCTATATTAACCCTAAGTATATTATAGTTAATATAGGTATTACATTATATATATTAACTATATTAACCCTAATTATATTAGGGTTAATATAGTTAATATAGTTACTATAGTATTTATATTAACTATATTAACTCTATCTAACCCTAACACCCCTAACTAAATTTATATTAAATTAATCTAATTCATTTATAAACTAAAATATTCCTATTTAAATCTAAATACTTACCTATAAAATAAACCCTAAGATAGCTACAATATAATTAATAATTACATTGTAGCTATGTTAGGGTTAATATTTATTTTACAGGTAAATTGTTAATTATTTAAACTAGGTATAATAGCTATTAAATAGTTATTAACTATTTAATATCTACCTAGTTAAAATAATTACCCAATTACCTGTAAAATAAATCCTAACCTAAGTTACAAATACACCTACACTATCAATAAATTAAATAAACTACAAACATCTATCTAAAAATACAATTAAATTAACTAAACTAAATAACAAAAAAAAAATCCTATCAGCCAATCGGAATTCGGCGGACGCCATCTTGGATGACGTCCTTTAAAGGTACCTCATTCGTCGTTCAGTCGTCGGCCGGGATGGATGCTCCGCGGCGGCGGAGCGAAGAAAGAAGATTGAAGATGCCGCCGGAAGAATGAAGACTTTGCTGCCGCTTGGAGGAAGACGTCGCCGGAGGAAGAATTCTTCTTTGCCGCTTGGAGGAAGACATCGCCGGAGGAAGAATTCTTCTTTGCCGCTTGGAGCAAGACATCGCCCGGATCGGATCAGGAGTTCGGCCCCGGTGTGGTGAAGACAAGGTAGGGAGATCTTCAGGGGGGTAGTGTTAGGCATTTTTAAGGGGGGTTTGGGTGGGTTTAGAATAGGGGTATGTGGGTGGTGGGTTGTAATGGGGGGGGGGGGGGTATTGTATTTGTATGCAAAAGAGCTGAATTATTTGGGGCATGCCCCACAAAAAGCCCTTTTAAGGGCTGGTAAGGTAAAGAGCTTTGAACTTTTTTTAATTTAGAATAGGGCAGGGAATTTTTTTTATTTTGGGGGTTTATTATTTTCTTAGGGGGCTTAGAATAGGTGTAATTAGCTTAAAAATCTTGTAATCTTTTTTTTATTTTTTGTAATTTAGTGTTTTTTTTTTTTTGTTGTTTAGTTAATTTAATTGTATTTTTAGATAGATGTTTGTAGTTTATTTAATTTATTGATAGTGTAGGTGTATTTGTAACTTAGGTTAGGATTTATTTTACAGGTAATTGGGTAATTATTTTAACTAGGTAGATATTAAATAGTTAATAACTATTTAATAGCTATTATACCTAGTTAAAATAATTAACAATTTACCTGTAAAATAAATATTAACCCTAACATAGCTACAATGTAATTATTAATTATATTGTAGCTATCTTAGGGTTTATTTTATAGGTAAGTATTTAGATTTAAATAGGAATATTTTAGTTTATAAATGAATTAGATTAATTTAATATAAATTTAGTTAGGGGTGTTAGGGTTAGATAGAGTTAATATATTTAATATAAATACTATAGTAACTATATTAACTATATTAACCCTAATATAATTAGGGTTAATATAGTTAATATATATAATGTAATACCTATATTAACTATAATATACTTAGGGTTAATATAGATAATATAGCTGGCGGCGGGGTACGGGAGTGACGGTTTAGGGGTTAATAACTTTATTAGGTGGCGGCGGGGTACGGGAGCGGCGGTTTAGGGGTTAATAACTTTATTAGGTTGCGGCGGGTACGGGAGCGGCGGTTTAGGGGTTAATAGCTTTTTTATTGTTAGGATAGTGAGGGGGGGATAGCGGATAGAGGGTTAGACGTGTCTGGCTATGTTAGGGAGGCGTGTTAGACGTGTCGGGCTATGTTTAGGAGGCGTGTTAGACAGTGCGGGTGATTTAGACTTTAGTCAGGTTTTATAGGCGCCGGCAGTTTCTAACGTGGCGCAAGTCACTGGCGACTCCAAAAATCTGTACATACGCAGATTTCTGGACAACGCTGGTTTGTGAGACTTGCGCCACTTTAGCAAGTGACGGCGCCGCATATTGGATGGCTCGAGTTGCGAGCTGAAACTGCGGGCGACGTGGGTTCCCTCGCTTGCGCCGCAAACTGCGATCTATATCGGATCGCGCCCCAGATGTGTTTTGTTGTGATGTTTCCTGGTCAGAAGTATCATAGTCGTATTCAGTTTCACTGAATGTAACTTTTTTGGATTGTTTAGGCCCTGCATTTGTGTTACCCATGCCTTTCTTATGTGTAACTCTATTCTTATATGGTGTCCTATGTTCATTACTACTGGACCACTTATAGACCTTATTAAGTTCATAATCAAGCTTGTCCCTGTGCATTTTTTGTTGTTTGAACAACCACAATTCCCTTTTAAAGGACCTCATGTTGTCCTGGAATTGTTTATCATAATCTTTAAATTCCTTTTGATGTTGATGTTTTTTTAGGTCTCCCTGTAACTCCTGCATATGTTGGATAAGTTGCAATCTCTGTTTCTTTTTGTATTCAATCAACAAATCTATTAATGCTTTGGAACAGGCTGTCAATACATCATTCCATTTGGTTATAAAATCTTGGCAGGTCACTTGAAAAGAGGGAAATTTAGAAATTCTCAGGCCTCGTGGAATCCTAGACTGTTGTTGGTAAATCTGAAAAGTTTTAATGTCCAGTTCTAGTCTAATGTCCCTTTTTCTGAGATTATCCATTTGATGAAATAAGTCATCCAACACAGTCTCTATATCCTCCAAAATGTCCTCCATATCAGAGGAATCACAGTCTATATTAATGTCCTTTAAGACATAAATGCCTTCCATTTTTACGTAAAAAAAAGGAGATATAGCAAGAGTGTGTTTGTGGTAACTGAAAAAACTCCCAGAGGGAACAGCTGAAGTTTTTATATATAAACAGCTAAACAACTGAACACATTTTTAATATGTATGTAAAAAAGGTTTTCTTCAGACAGTTGTCTAAACTTCACATTAAGCAAACTGTTATTGATTCCAAAACCTTGAATAGAGCTGTCACATTATTCATTACTGAGTTAAATAAAGTAAGAGATGTTTTATTTCTTACTGTATGAGTGTCCTGCAGCTCCGCTGTCCAAATCCTAGAAACTCAATCCCCTATGTGCAGTTGACATTCGTTACTCAGACCACGATTCCTTTGTAACTGCACAATGCTGGGGGATGAAGATGGGCTCCGGCTGGGCTGTGAATGCTGGGGATCAAATTTCTTGCAGCGTCGTTACTTCAGTGTGTCTCTATGCCTGCATTGTCCCACGGTAGTGACGTCATCAACATCAGACTGCGCTTTCCAGCAGCGTCACGGGACCGGCAATTCTGGAGACTGACGAGTGACGTTCAAAGTGATCCCTATCACTGTTGCCCAGGATGAACGGAATACAGTGTATATATATATATATATATATATATATATATATATATATATATATATAGTATATATACAGTTTAAATTGGTGTTTCAAAATTAATTTACATTTGTTCAACAATTATTATTATTTTTTTTTAATAAATCTTTATTTAACATCCATTTTCATTGGGTAAATGCAAAAAAATACAAATCATAGCCTTCATATGCGATATTACATTTATCTCATTCAAAACATAACATTTTAGGCAATAATTTTCCTATTCTATAATGAAACATAAATGTACATCATAACCCTTTCTCTTCATAGGTAATCCGTCAACATATTCAATGTTAAGACAGAAAACTCAACATTTTCTAAATTTAAATACAACCAAAACATAAGTAAGAATTAAACAAAACAACACAAAGGAAAATAAGAATAAAACAACACAAAACAAACCAGAGAAAGGAAGAAAAAAAAAAAAAAAAAAAAAAAGGGAAGAGGGGAACCACTCCCAGAGTTATATCAAATTTTGCTGTCAATGCGCGGAAAGCAGTCCAACTGCACCAGTTGGAGGAAGAGAGTGGAGGTGCGGAAGGGATTCAACACCTGAATTTGTGTATCTATGGGGAGAGATAATATGACTTTCTCCCATTTTCGGAGAGTTTTAATTTGTTATCTGAATGAATTAGTGGATCTTGTTGTTCAACTGCCATTTGATATAGCATGTTAGTAAAGGCCGCAATTGTTGGAGCCTTATGATCTTTCCATGATCTTAAGATCATTTGTCCTTACGACTAGAATTGCTAGGTTAATTAACTGTCGCCTAGATTTAGAGTTCTGCGGCCAAAGGGGTGCGTTAGCTACGCGTGTATTTTTTCGCCCACACCTTTTAAATACCGCTGGTATTTAGAGTTCACAGAAGGGCTGCGTTAGGCTCCAAAAAGGGAGCATAGAGCATAATTTACTGCAACTGTCAATACCAGCGTTGCTTACGGACGCGGCCAGCTTAAAAAACGGGCTCGTGCACGATTCCCCCATAGGAAACAATGGGGCAGATTGGGATGAAAAAAAACCCTGCAAAAAAGCAGCGTTCAGCTCCTAACGCAGCCCCATTGTTTCCTATGGGAAAACACTTCCTAAGTCTGCACCTAACACCCTAACATGTACCCCCGAGTCTAAACACCCCTAACCTTACTTATTAACCCCTAATCTGCCGCCCCCGCTATCGCTGACCCCTGCATATTATTATTAACCCCTAATCTGCTGCTCCAGACACCGCCGCAACCTACGTCATCCCTATGTACCCCTAATCTGCTGCCCCTAACACCGCCGACCCCTATATTATATTTATTAACCCCTAATCTGCCGCCCCTAACACCGCCAACCCCTATATTATATTTATTAACCCCTAATCTGCCGCCCCCGACGTCGCCGCCACCTTTTTTTTTTTACAGGCAAAAGAGCAGAATTTTTTGGGGCATGCCCCGCAAAAGGCCCTTTTAAGGGCTGGTAAGGTAAAAGAGCTTTACAATTTTTATTTTAGAATAGGGTAGGGCATTTTTTTATTTTGGGGAGCTTTATTTTTTTAGGGGGCTTAGAGTAGGTGTAATTATTTTAAAATTCTTGTAATCTTTTTTTTTATTTTTTGTAATTTAGTGGTTTTTTTTGTAATTTAGTGGTTTTTTTTTGTAATTTAGTTTAGTTGATATAATTGTAGGTAGTTTATTTAATTAATTTATTGATAGTGTAGTGTTAGGTTTAATTGTAACTTAGGTTAGGATTTATTTTACAGGTAATTTTGTAATTATTTTAACTAGGTAACTATTAAATAGTTATTAACTATTTAATAGCTATTGTACCTGGTTAAAATAAATACAAAGTTGCCTGTAAAATAAATATTAATCCTAAAATAGCTACAATATAATTATTATTTATATTGTAGCTATATTAGGGTTTATTTTACAGGTAAGTATTTAGCTTTAAATAGGATTAATTTATTTAATAAGATTTATTTTATTTCGTTAGATTTAAATTATATTTAACTTAGGGGGGTGTTAGGGTTAGACTTAGCTTTATGGGTTAATACATTTGGGGTTAATAATTGTAGGTAGGTAGCGGCTACATTGGGGGGGGGCAGATTAGGGTTTAATAAATATTATGTAGGTGTCGGCGGTGTTAGGGGCAGCAGATTAGGGGTACATAGGGATAATGTAGGTGGCGGCGGTGTGCGGTCGGCAGATTAGGGGTTAAAAAAATTTAATAGAGGGGCGGCGATGTGGGGGGGCCTCTGTTTAGGGGTACATAGGTAGTTTATGGGTGTTAGTGTACTTTAGAGCACAGTAGTTAAGAGCTTTATGAACCGGCGTTAGCCCAGAAAGCTCTTAACTCCTGGCTTTTCTCTGCGGCTGGAGTCTTGTCGTTAAATTTCTAACGCTCACTTCAGCCAAGACTCTAAATACCGGCATTAGAAAGATCCCATTGAGCCCTGCGGGGTTTCCGGTGGGCGGTGACATCGGAGAGGCGCGCAGTCAGCGTTTGCTCCGAGTATACTCCAACCGCCAGTCACAGGCTCTAGGCCCAAAAAGAGCCGAGCATAGAGTACCAGACAGGGAGCGTTTCTCACCGACTATCGTGAGGCCTCAGCAGGCTACGCTCAGAGGGTACGTGACATAGAGGTTACAAAGGTACTCCACCGAAAATCTCCCACAGCTAGTAGAGCTCTTTTGCAGGAGCAACGCTGTTCATGGACATGGATTTACAAGGCTGACGACCTATCAAAGGAAAAAGCCATCCTTCAAGATAAGTACTAATATACCAGATGACTATGTGTTGTAAAGGCCGTTGCAAGGGTATTCTCTTTTTCTGACTATAAGGATGTGAGAAGTGTGTGCAGTTTTATTAGTCTGGGGTGCAGGGAAGATCTTGACTGATATCCGGTAAAAACTGAGATAACACCAAGGACTGAGACAATTATTTGCTTCACCTGCCTAATCTATGTCACCTCTGGTTTGAAAAAAGACAGACAAATAATTCAGTTGGAATGTGATACTTGGTCTTGGTACTATACAAGGGGAAGTTGTTGTGAAGGCTTATAACTGTGTGATATTACAAAGAGAGTCACTGACCTAGGACTCTGGAATCCAGCAGGTTTTTTTTCCTTTAGGCAGGTGCTATACATTGTTTGCCCCAGTGAAGAAAACTGTAACACACAAAATAGAGCCAGCAAGCCCCACACTTACACATCTGATCTTATTAAAACTGATGTAAAAAGGAAAAGAAAAGAGAAAGAATACAGATATAAAAGGAAAAGAAAACCCTGGGGCTAAGTATATAGCTCAGACCTGAAATATATATAAAAGTGTAACCCTGCAGGTATAAAGCAAAGCCTGAGCTAGAGGGGAATTAACTGCAATATATCACAACAAAGAATATATTGAGTGCTTAGTGTGTAAGTCTGGGACAAGTGTGCAAGAGGACTGTGTTTTTGTTGGAGGTCCTGAAGTACTCAGTGAAGAAACTGGCACTAGGTTCAAGATGGTATCTGGAAAAGACTGATAGCGGACACTGATTTTGATATAAAATCTGGCTATAACTAACTCAGGACTGTTTTACCTTGAAATGAAAAAGAGATGGAATACCAAACTGAATAAAAGTCCTATCATATTAACAGGAAGAATAATTAGGTTGCCTAATGTGCAAGTCTGGGATTAGCATGCAAGTGGACTGTGCTGTGCTTAATATGTATAGAACCAGTGAAGAACTAGGTACCTGGTGACATTTGGAAAGCCTGATAGTTTCTTCTGATAAAGATATATGTCAGACATTAATCTATGACCAATTTAGTTGTATTTGAATAAGCTTTAGAGTTTGCTATTTGTTAATAACACTTATGCTCATACTATCAGGAATAACATACAGTGTGTCTAGAGTATAAGCCTGGGAGCCTGACACAGAGGGTCTGTGCTGTGAACGGAATGTAAAGAACCCAGTGAAATATCCCAGAAGAGTGCAAAGTGAATTGAATTTTGTTTTCTCCAACATTGGTGTGTCCGGTCCACGGCGTCATCCATTACTTGTGGGAAATGTTCTCCCCCACAGGGAAAGGCAAGGAGAGCACACAGCAAGAGCTGTCCATATAGCTCCCCCTCTGGCTCCGCCCCCCAGTCATTCTCCTTGCCGCTCTGAACAAGTAGCATCTACCACGGGGATGGCGAGGAGTTTGTGGTGTTAGTTGTAGTTTTTTATTCTTCTATCAAGAGTTTGTTATTTTAAAATAGTGCTGGCTTGTACTATTTACTCTATAACAGAAAAGTGATGAAGATTTCTGTTTAAGAGGGCTATGATTTTAGCACAAGTAACTAAAATCCATTACTGTTACCACGCAGGACTGTTGAAAACAAGAGAACTTCAGTTGGGGGTAACAGTTTGCAGACTCATCTGCTTCAGGTATGACTAGTCTCCTTCTAACAACACAGGCTAATGCTAGATGACAGTCATTTTTCCCCTCAGGGGAAACGGTAAGCCATTTTTCTTTCACCTCAGCAAAAAAGATAACAGGCTTCCCATTTTTGTTTTTTATGCTGGTAGACACTGTTAGGGGCTAAATCGATTGGTTTTTTATTACAATATTATACCATTTGAAATATTTTATAAGCTCACATACACTTGGGAACGTTTTTTATTGATCTGGCTTGTTTTAGACACCTAAATCTAGTCAGGAAGGCCCCTTCACTCTAGTGTGCTGAGGGAGGAAGCCTCATTTTGGCACTTCAGCTGTGCAGTTGAATTTCAAGGCAGTGCATGCAGATTCATGTGAGAGGGTCCTGTGGTTCAGAAAGTGACTCCAAAGGCTTTTTTTCTGTGAATGGTGACCCCCTAAGGAAGGTAAAAAGCTGCAGCAAGGCTGTAGATGGAATTGTGGTGTGTAAAAACGGTTAAATCCAACAATTAGCTGCTTTGCTTGTTTTAAGAGCTAGAGTCTCCATATTTGCTGTGCAATACTTTCTAAGCATTAAGACACTGGGGTCCAAATTTCAGAAAAATCGGGATATTGCCTTCATAGTTTTTTTGAACATTCAGAAATAAATGTGTCATTTTATTATTTAAAGAGACAGTAACGTTTTTGTTTAAAATCGTTTTTATTGCATTGTTTGCCTGCCTAAATCTGTTTAACATGTCTGTTCCATCAGATAACCTATGTTCTGTGTGTATAGAGACAAATGTGGTTCCCCCTTCGAGTGTTTGTGATAATTGCGCCATAGCGTCCAAACAAAATCAGGACAGCTCTGTTATTTTTCATAATGTTGCCCAAGATGATTTATCTAATGAAGGTAGTGGGGGATAGCTCTACATCCTCTCCTTCTGTGTCTACACCAGCTTTGCCCGCACAGGCAACACCTAGCGCGCCAGTGCTTATTTCTATGCAACAATTATCAGCAGTAGTGGATAATTCTATAGCAAATCTTTTATCCAAACTGCCAGTTTTTCAGAGAAAGGGTGATTGTTCAGTTTTAAATACAGATAAAAAGGATGAACAATCAGACGCTGACGATGCCTTATCTATTTTACCCTCACATCAATCGGAATTGGCTGTGAGGGAAGGGCTGTCTGAGGGTGAAATTTCAGACTCAGGAAAAATTTCTCATCAGGCAGAACCTGATCTAGTGGCATTTAAGTTTAAGCTAGAACATCTCCGCGCTTTGCTTAAGGAGGTATTAGCTACTCTGGATGACTGTGATTCCATGGTAGTACCAGAGAAGTTGTGCAAATTGGACAAATTTTTAGAGGTCCCAGTGCACGACGACGCTTTTCCAATACCTAAGAGGGTAGCGAACATAGTGGAAAAGGAGTGGGAGAAGCCAGGTGTACCCTTTGCCCCCACCTCCTATATTTAAGAAAAATGTTTCCATAGTAGACCCTAGAAGGGACGCATGGCAAACGGTCCCGAAGGTTGAGGGAGCTGTTTCAACACTAGCGAAGCGCACAACTATTCCTATAGAGGACAGCTGCGCTTTCAAAGATCCTATGGATAAAAAAATTGGAAGGATTGCTTAAAAAGATTTTTGTTCAGCAAGGGTTCATCCTTCAACCAGCTACGTGTGTTATTACTGTCACTTCAGCGGCGTCCTTTTGGTTCGAAGAACTAGAAAGGTCGCTCCAGAAAGAGACTTCCTATGAAGAAGTCATGGACAGAATTCACGCATTAAAGTTAGCTATTTCCTTTATATTGGATGCCGCCTTTTCAAATAACGAAATTGGCGGCGAAAAACTCAGGTTTTGCTATAGTAGCGCGGAGGGCGCTTTGGCTAAAATCCTGGTCGGCAGACGTGTCGTCCAAGACTAAGTTACTGAATATTCCTTTCAAGGGTAAGACCCTTTTTGGGCCGGAATTGAAGGAAATTATTTCAGACATCACTGGGGGTAAGGGCCATGCCCTCCCACAGGATAAGCCTTTAAGGCTAAGAACAAGTCTAATTTTCGTTCCTCTTCGCAATTTCAGGAACGGACCGGCTAATAACTCCACTGCCGCTAGACAAGAAGGTAACGCGGCCCAGCCCAAACCCGCTTGGAAGCCCATGCAAGGCTGGAACAAGGGTAAACAAACCAAGAAACCTGCTGCTGCTACCAAGACAGTTCCACCTGTCTCGCTTATCTTCAGACCAGATAAAGAAACAGGCATTCTTACATTGTGTAAGAGACCTATCAAAGATGGGAGTGATAAACCCAGTCCCCTCCGGGGAACAAGGTCTAGGGTTTTACTCAAACCTGTTTGTGGTTCCCAAAAAAGAGGGAACTTTCAGGCCAATTCTGGATTTAAAGATATTAAACAAGTTCCTCAGAGTTCCATCCTTCAAGATGGAAACCATTCGGACAATCTTACCAACAATCCAGCAGGGTCAATTTTTGACTACCGTGAATCTGAAGGATGCGTATCTGCATATCCCAATCCACAAATCTCATCATCAGTTCCTGAGGTTCGCCTTTCTGGACAAACATTACCAGTTTGTGGCTCTTCCATTCGGTTTAGCCACCGCTCCCCCAGAATTTTCACAAAGGTGCCTAGGGTCCCTTCTAGCGGTCCTAAGATAGAGGGGCATCGCTGTAGCACCTTATCTAGACGACATCCTAATCCAAGCGTCGTCTCTTTCCAAAGCGAGGGCTCATACAGAATTTGTGTTGGCTTTTCTCAGATCTCACGGGTGGAAAGTGAACATAGAAAAAAGTTCACTGTCACCGTCCACAAGGGTTCCTTTCTGGGAACAATAATAGATTCTGTGGAAATGAAGATCTTTCTCACAGACGTCAGAAAGACAAAGCTTCTAAAAGCTTGTCGAGTTTTTCACTCTATTCCTCAACCCTCCATAGCTCAATGCATGGAAGTAATAGGACTAATGGCAGCAATGATGTGGTTTCCTTTTGCTCGAATTCATCTAAGACCATTACAGCTGTGCATGCTCAATCAGTGAATGGGGACTATACAGACTTGTCTCCCCAAATTCAAGTAGACCAGGTAACCAGGGACTCACTTCTCTGGTGGTTGACCCAGGATCACCTGTCTCAGGGAATGAGTTTTCCGCAGACCGGAGTGGGTCATCATCACGACCGACGCCAGCCTCTTGGGGTGGGGGCGCGGTCTGGGACTCTCTGAAAGCTCAGGGCCTATGGTCGCGGGAAGAGTCGCTTCTCCCGATAAACTTTTGGAACTAAGATCTATATTCAATGCGCTCCTGGCTTGGCCCTCAGCTAGCGGAAGCCAGGTTCATAAGATTTCAGTCGGGACAACATAACGACTGTTGCGTACATCAATCATCAGGGGGGAACAAAGAGTTCCCTAGCGATGAAGGAAGTAACCCAAGATAATCCAATGGGCAGAGAATCACTCCTGCCATCTATCTGCTATTCACATCCCAGGAGTAGACAACTGGGAGGCAGACTATTTGAGTCGTCAGACTTTCCATCCGGGGGAGTGGGAACTCCTTCCGGAGGTCTTTGTTCAGTTAACCCAATTATGGGGCATTCCAGACATGGATCTAATGGCGTCCCGTCAGAACTTCAAGATTCCTTGCTACGGGTCCAGATCCAGGGATCCCAAGGCGACTCTAGTGGATGCATTAGTGGCGCCTTGGTCGTTCAACCTAGCATATGTGTTTCCACCGTTTACTCTCCTCCCCAGGCTCATAGCCAGGATCAAACAGGAGAAGGCCTCAGTGATTCTGATAGCTCCTGCATGGCCACGTAGGACTTGGTATGCAGACCTGGTGAATATGTCATCGGCTCCACCATGGAAGCTACCTTTGAGACAGGACCTTCTAGTACAAGGTCCATTCGAACATCCCAATCTAATTTCTCTGCAGCTGACTGCTTGGAAATTGAACGCTTGATTTTATCCAAGCGTGGGTTTTCAAATTCTGTGATAGATACTCTGGTCCAAGCCAGAAAACCTGTGACTAGAAGGATTTACCATAAAATATGGAAAAATATATGTGTTGGTGTGAATCCAAAGGATTCTCCTGGAGTAAGATTAAAATTCCAAAGATTCTCTCCTTTCTCCAAGAAGGTTTGGATTAAGGATTGTCAACTAGTTCTCTAAAAGGACAGATTTCTGCATTATCCGTCTTGTTGCACAAACCGACTGGCAGCTTTGCCAGATGTACAAGTTTTTGTTCAGGCTTTGGTTAGAATCAAGCCTGTTTACAGACCCATGACTCCCTCCTTGGAGTCTAAATTTAGTTCTTTCAGTTCTTCAAGGGGTTCCGTTTGAACCTTTACATTCCATAGATATTAAGTTACTATCTTGGAAAGTTCTGTTTTTGGTTGCTATTTCTTCTGCTAGAAGAGTTTCTGAATTATCTGCTTTCGCAGTGTGATCCACCCTATCTGGTGTTCCATTCAGATAAGGTTGTTTTGCGTACTAAGCCTGGTTTTCTTCCAAAAGTTGTTTCCAACGAGAACATCAACCAGGAAATAGTTGTTCCTTCTTTGTGTCCGAATCCAGTTTCAAAGAAGGAACGTTTATTACACAATTTAGATGTTGTTCGTGCTTTAAAGTTCTATTTAGAAGCAACAAAATATTTTAGACAAACCTCATCCTTGTTTGTCGTTTACTCTGGTAAGAGGAAGAGGTCAAAAAGCTACTGCTACCTCTCTCTCTTTCTGGCTGAAAAGCATTATCCGCTTGGCTTATGAGACTGCCGGACGGCAGCCTCCTGACCGTATCACAGCTCACTCTACTAGGGCTGTGGCTTCCACATGGGCCTATAAGAACGAGGCTTCTGTTGACCAGATATATAAGGCAGCGACTTGGTCTTCTCTGCACACCTTTTGCCAAATTCTACAAATTTGATATTTTTGCTTCTTCGGAGGCTGTTTTTGGGAGAAAGGTTTTGCAAGCCTTGGTGCCTTCTGTTTAGGTAACCTGATTTGCTCCCTCCCTTCATCCGTGTCCTAAAGCTTTGGTATTGGTTCCCACAAGTAATGGATGACGCCGTGGACCGGACACACCAATGTTGGAGAAAACAGAATTTATGCTTACCTGATAAATTACTTTCTCCAACGGTTGTGTCCGGTCCACGGCCCGCCCTGTTTTTTTTTTAATCAGGTTGAAAAAAAATTTTCTTTATACACTAGTCACCACGGCACCCTATAGTTTTCTCCTTTTTCTCCTAACCGTCGGTCGAATGACTGGGGGGCGGAGCCAGAGGGGGAGCTATATGGACAGCTCTTGCTGTGTGCTCTCCTTCGCTTTTCCCTGTGGGGGAGAACATTTTTCCACAAGTAATGGATGACGCCGTGGGACCGGACACACCGTTGGAGAAAGTAATTTATCAGGTAAGCATAAATTCTGTTTTTGCTAAGATTGAATGTCCTGTATTGAATAAGATCTATAGCACTGAAAAATTCATATAGAAGTTGGTTCTTGAATGTATCTGAGCAATAAGTACAAACAGAATTAATATACCTACAGAATATCCTTCTGCAGTGACAAAAAACTGCTTTTAAAAGTAGTTAAGAGGTTAAAACCATAGAAATAAAATAGTTCAGAAAATTGTACATTGCCTAACATCATAAGCTACCCCCTGTTGGGTACCTGATATCAAATTTTTTTTTTTTCCCCCTCACACACTTTTACACTAATTATTCCCTGTTGACTTTAGACACTTTTTACACCTTTTTCCTTTTTTTTTTTTTTACATGTAGAGTTTGGCTTAGTGCCTGATCACTTAGATTCACACCTGCCCCGAGAGGCCTCCTACTCACTACCAATATTCTTCCACATTAGATTTTATCCTCACACTCCCTTTTTTTTTTTTTTTTTTCCCCTGTGGTATCTTTTCACATTAAAAAGGAAAAGTGATCTCAATGGATAAGTTTATTCAAAATTCAAAAGATAAGTCTCCAGCTGTAATGGCAGCTAAAACTAGGGGAAAGAAATAAGAATAAGAATGTAACTGAATCCACACAAGAGAATTTTTGATAGCTCGAACACGCCACATGTAAATATAGACACACAAATGTTAATAACCCAAATTTCTGCTCTATTGATGCCACAGTTTGATAATCTCAGGCTAGAAATATCAACGGTATCGAATAAGTTAAAACATTTTAATGCGAGAATAGGAGAATAGATAATAGAATTTCGAAACTTAGAGGATCAACTGACTATTAAAAGTAATAGGATTGAAGAATTAACCGGACAAATTGCAAAATTACAAGATAGAGCGGATGTTGCAGAAGATAGATCAAGAAGAAATAATCTAAGATTTATAGGCATATCTGAAAAATATGTAAATTGAGATTTAGAAGTACTTATTACCAAAGAAATACCAAGGAAATTGGGTATACAAAGGGAAGGATCAGAAATTATAGCTGAGCGGATTCCTCCACATTAGATTTTATCCTCACACTCCCCTTTTTTTTTTTTCCTGTTGTATCTTTTCACATTAAAAAGGAAAAGTGATCCTCAATGGATAAGTTTATTCAAATTCAAAAGATAAGTCTCCAGCTGTAATGGCAGCTAAAACTAGGGAAAGAAATAAGAATAAGAATATAAACTGAATCCACACAAGAGAATTTTTGATAGCTCGAACACGCCACATGTAAATATAGACACACAAATGTTAATAACCCAAATTTCTGCTCTATTGATGCCACAGTTTTGATAATCTCAGGCTAGAAATATTAACGGTATCGAATGAGTTAAAACATTTTAATGCGAGAATAGGAGAAATAGAAAATAGAATTTCAAAACTTAGAGGATCAACTGACTATTAAAAGTAATAGGATTGAAGAATTAACCGGACAAATTGCAAAATTACAAGATAGAGCGGATGTTGCAGAAGATAGATCAAGAAGAAATAATCTAAGATTTATAGGCATATCTGAAAAATATGTAAATAGAGATTTAGAAGTACTTATTACCAAAGAAATACCAAGGAAATTGGGGTATACAAAGGGAAGGATCAGAAATTATAGCTGAGCGGATACACAGATTTGGGTTTAAGCAAGCAATACTTGGGTGAAGACCCTACTGATAGATCCCGCACTAGGCCAGTGATAGCAAAATTCTTGAACTATAATGACAAAGTTGAAATCCTAAAATACTTTAAAAAACTTTCAGAACCCTCTCTGTTGGATGACAGAAAAGTCCTTTTCTATCAAGACTTTTCACTGGAAACCTCGAATAAAAGAAAAATAATGTCACAGTTGTGTTCGCAATTTATTCAAAAGGGGGCTCCAGGCATTTTTAGTCTATCCTGCTATTTTGGAAGTAGGAGGTAAGGATGGCTTTAAGTCCTTCAGAACAGTGAAGAAGCTAAACAATATTATGTCACAAGTTTTTCAGGATTCATGACTTAACTGTGAACAGCGTTAAAATTTTAATTTGTATGGGTATGTTTCTTTTTTTTTTTTTTTTTTTTTTCCATCAGCCTTCACAAGATTTAGGATACCTCTAGTAGTTAAGGAAAATAATGGTGGTTGGCAGTCTGTATAGAATAATATCATGACACGGGGTATAAGGAACTCACTAGGTCTTACCTCGTGAATGTCGGTGGTATTGTGTCTCCTATCAAAAGAAAGGGCAATCTTAAAGCATCTTAAAAAATTAAATACTGATATTGCTTTTCTTCAGGAAGTTAGATTTTCGGCAACAGAATTAGCTAAATTAAAAGTTAATTGGGGTAAAAGAAGTAGTTGCCACTCCATGTTCAGAAAGAAAAAAGGGCGTAGCTATATTATTTGGTAAGAATCTAGAATACAAAATTCTCGAAGTTAAAAAAGATGACAATGCACGTTATATTATTATTGAAATAGAAATAAAATTTTTTTTTTACACATTGTGTAATGTCTATGGCCCAAATAATTTGGACCTGGAATTTTGGAATAAATTGCAGACATAAAAGATGTGATATCTGATCACGCTCCTATTACTCTAGAACTTACTCTAGAGGAAATATTAATAAGAGGTCCTAAAAGAAACTTTTTTCACTTCCCGAAATACATGCTGAAAAATGCAACTTTTGTAGCTATGCTGAGAGAAAAATTGAATATTTTTTTAAATTTGAATAGAGAGTATTTAGATAGGGTAGAAATACTGTGGGAAACGGCTAAAACGGTGTTAAGGGGAGAAATAATAAGCTTCATGGCCACATTTAAAAAGAAAAGAAAGAGAAGGGAAGAACAAGTAACGAATCAAGTTATAAATTCTTACAATAGATACCTATTAAGTGCTACAAAGAATAATTGGTCCAGATATACCCAGGCAAAACAAGAAAGGGACACATTTTATACACAAGAAACTATTAGAGAAGATCTCAAAAGTAAAGCAAAGTTCATGAAATTCGGAAATAAAACAGGTAGTCTCCTAGCGAAAGTAGTTAAATCTGAAAAAAAAAAACTAATATAATATCGTCAATAAAAGTAGAAGATACATATATACACGACCCGTCAGAAATAAATGAGATTTTTCATCAAATATATAGCAATTTCTATGGTGCATGTGAGTTAGACAGCTCGAATAAGAAGCGGTTTTGGGATTCAATAACTACCACCCAAAATAACACTGGAAGAAGCCAACACAATTAATCAGCCTATTACGGTAGAAAGAAGTAGAAACAACAATCAATAAGGATTAAATTAAATAAAGCACCCGGGCCGGATCATTTACCAGCCGAGTTCTATAAAATATTAAAAAAAGAAATTGCACCATATTTGACTAAATTATATAATTGGTATTATTCCGAGAATTCTATAATGTCAAAGAACTTCACTAAAGCAATTACAATTTTGATATATAAAAAGGAAGGGACCCCGAGAAGCCAGATGCGTATAGACCTATTTCCCTACTAAACGTGGACTATAAGATTTTAGCAATAATAGTCGCGGAAAGATTAAAAACATTTTTTGGTAATATTATACACATAAATCAGGTAGGGTTTATGAACAATCGAAGCTCTGTGGTTAATATACGCAAAGCTTGCATTATTATTGAATATTTTAATGATCTAATAGATAAACATCAGGAGATAAAAGAAGATGCAGCTTTAATAGCCATAGATGCAGAAAAAGCTTTTGATGCGGTGCAGTGGGATCATCTTTTCACATCATTATCTAAGTTTGGTTTCTCGGGCTCCTTTCTAAATTATATCAAAGCAATATATAATAATCCAATATCTGTAATTTCAGTGAATGGAGTGGAATCTGCAGATATTGCTCTGAAAAGAGGTACAAGACAAGGTTGTCCCTTGTCACCTTTTTTGTTTAATTTGTCTATCGAATCATTAGCTATTAAAATTCGTCAAGAGATGCAAGGGATTGTTTGTAATAATGTAGAGGAAAAGATCTTGCTATATGCTGATGATGTTTTGATATTCTTAAGAAATAGCAAACAGAGTATCCCACAATTAATGGATATAATAGAACTATATAGCTCCTTTTCGGGCTATAGAGTTAATGCTAATAAAACTGAGCTTTTATGGCTTAATAAACAAAAAAAATCTAATACTTTAATCCCCTATAAAGTAGTAGAACAGATCACATACCAAGGAAGAACCCTAAGTTATGGTATGACTTGAATGTTAAACCAATTTTACAGAAAATCTTTGACCAGTTAAATGTATGGGAAATATATTCCTTTGGCCCTTGTCAGGCAAAATTAGCTTAATTAAAATGATTATTTTCCCAAAAATACTGTATAAAATGCAGAATCTACCGCTACTCATCAAGACCACAGATATTAAATCATTCAATAAAAATATAACTGATTTCCTGTGGGGTAAGAAAGAAAAAAATCTCTCTCAAAATACTCTCTCTTTTAAAGGAATCTGGAGGATTTGCACTTCCAGATATAGGAAAATATAACCTTAGCATGTCTTGTTAAAATAGCAGCCGAATGGCTCTTAGATAAGGAATATTATACAGCAAGGCCATTGGAAGAGGGAATAGTGAAACCCTACTCTCTAAAGGCTCTTTTGCACACTAAAGTTTCAGATATACCTAAGAAGATCAAAAAGATCAGCTCAGTTATGGGTATTATAAAAGCATGGCATCAGTATTGCAAAAAATTAAAAGTTAATTATACAATATCTAATTATTTAACAATAACTGGATATCCCCTTTTTCCGGAAGCGTTAAAATCTGCAGTCTTTCATAGGTGGAAAAGAAAGGGAATGATATATATTGGTCAAATGATTAATTTCAATACAGAAAATCCACAGATTAAAAAGTTTGAGGAGTTAAGAATTGAATTTGACTTACCCAATAAATTTTTTTTTGCTTACTTACAAATAAGGAATCTAGCTAATAAGCTATTACACCTCCAAATAAGGACTGGGACTGGCCCTTCATCTCATGCTGAACTTTAATTTAAGTAAAGCGGGAGATTTCTCGATTAGAAAATGGTATAATGAGTCTCTGCGACAGGAAGGGTAGTTTAAATTTAAAACTGATTGTCAAAAAATGGAATCTGAAGGATTTTAGAGAGTGTAATGAAGACCACATATATAATAGCATCAATGGAATAAACAAGATCTTCACTTCTACTAATTTTAGAGAAGCACATATCTTTTTGCTTAATCAAACATACCTTACACCTTGTGCTATGTCAAGATGGAATAGCCAAATTATGGATAAATGCGTGAAATGTGGTGATAAAGGGGCAGATATTGTACATTATTCTGGGAATGTACGTTAGTTAGGACAGTACTGGAATAAAATAAGTTTTTTCTACTCTCAAGGATATTAAAAACAGGGATATCAGTCTCCCGAGACAGTCTTTTTTATTTCAAGCAGGTTCCAGAATGAAAAATAAATTATTTATTTAACTAGTTATAGGGGTGGCTAGGTTTCTGTTGTTGAGAACTTGGATCTCAAAAAAACTACCATCCATAGTAGAAGTTAATAATTTTATTTTTAAACAAATGACACTAGAACAATGTACGATAGAACAAGATAAAGTAATGAAGTCGAGAATTTTTTAAAAAAATGGGAAATCTTTATATGTTCTCAGACAATAGATACACAGAAGAAAATTATTTATCCTCTAAGATCGACGAGAATATGTTATGAATGCAATATTAAGGAGGGAACTGCCGCAGGTTTAATAAGTCATTACCAGAGCGGGACTGAATGTGAATATAAATCTGAAGGCTGATATTAATTTTTTTTTTTTTTTTTGTTGATTTGTTCGGCTTTTGTTTTGTTATTGGTTTTTTGTTCCTGTTTTGTATATATTATTTATTTAGTTTTTCGTGTCGTCAGCAATCTCTACTAGAAAATAAGTTTACAGATGAGACATATTGAAAGACACAGTGGGGACAGATAGTGAAGAGCTCAGTTTATAATAGCCATAGAGTCAAATGCTATGATCTGATTTGATGTTATGTTTTGGGTTTATATTGTCAATGTCCATGGTTTTTTCCGTTGGGAAAGCCATGACAGATATTTCTTTTGTTGTCATGTTTTTGAATACTGTTCCCCGCTGCCATTGTCTTCTCCTTTTTTCCTTTTTTCTTTTTGTACCCCATCTGTTTTCTTAATAAAAATATTATAAAAAAAAGAAAGATCCCATTGAAAAGATAGGATACGCAATTGGCGTAGGGGGATCTGCGGTATGGAAAAGTCGCGGCTGGAATTTGAGCGTTAGACCCTTTCATGACTGACTCTAAATACCAGCGGGCGGTAAAAACCAGCGTTAGCCGTCAAAACCAGCGTTAGGGGCTCCTAACGCAGAACTCTAATCTAGGCGTGTGTATTTTGAGGGCTACATGGTCTAGCTAGAAAGAACACAGATTGAATATCCAAATTGATTTTAGTAGGAAGAAATCTATTTAACCAAAATGTTACTTGCAACCAGAGTTTCTGAATTTTCGGAAAGATAAAGAAGGCATGTAAATGGTCTGAGGCTGGTCTGCTACACCCTAGAGCAGACATTGTTGCCTAATGGATACCATTTTGCCATCCTTCTTAGGGGTAATATATGATCTATTTAATATTCTAATATGTGCTTCTCTAAAGGAGATTCCTTTTGTACATTTGGTTACATTAGAAAACTTTCACTAAGACGATTAAAATTTAAATTAGGGATAATCTGTGGACCATTGATGAAATAGACCTATCATTTTAGCTCTTGCTTCCTGCGAAATTAGGAGATTATAAATAAATTAGAGTAAGAGCCGGATTTAAAGCGGTTCACAGCTGCCACCTAAATTTCCAGATGACCAAGGGGTACAATCTAGGAGTCTGTTTGAGGTAATATAATGTTGTACCTGTAAATGCGCAAAAAAATATTTGTGCCCTATATTAAGTTCTGACTTTAGTGAGTCAAAATGACTTGACCATTTTAAACTGTGGATCAATTAGCTGAGATATAAATTTAAGCCCCTTTTTTTGACCATTGTTTAAAGGCTAATGATTTAAAGAACGATATTGAATTGTCGATTGCCCACTATTGGCAGATATGTAGACATATCTTTATCTACTTTAATTTACGGGCCTTACTCCAAGCTGCAAGAATATTAAATATCGTGTAATTTGATATCCTCTTTTCTCCTACATTGGTGTATCCGGTCCACGGCTTCATCCTTACTTGTGGGATATTCTCAATCCCTACAGGAAGTGGCAAAGCGAGCACACAGCAGAGCTGTCCATATAGCTCCCCTCAGGCTCCGCCCCCCCAGTCATTCTCTTTGCCGCTCTAAACTAGTAGCATCTCCACGGGGGGTGGTAAAGAGTATGTGGTGTTAGTTGTAGTTTTTTTATTCTTCTATCAAGAGTTTGTTATTTTAAAATAGTGCCGACTTGTACTATTTACTCTGCAGCAGAAAGTGATGAAGATTTCTGCTAAGAGGAATATGATTTTAGCACCAGTAACTAAAATCCATTGCTGTTCCCACGCAGGACTGTTGAAACCAGAGAACTTCAGTTGGGGGGAACAGTTTGCAGGCTTAACTGCTTCAGGTATGATCAGTCATTTTTCTAACAAGACCTAGTAATGCTAGAAGACTGTCAGCAATCCCCTCTGGGATAGGTAAGCCATTTTTCTTAGACTCTGTATAAAATTATGGCTTTTATTAAGGGCTCTATGCTGGTTGACACTATTGTGGGCTAAATCGATTGCTTTTTAGCATGTTTTCACTATAAATAAGGTGTTTTTTCAGACTTTAAAACACTTTTGGGGTTTTATTTTGCGCCTGGCACTTATTTGGACACCTATTCTAGTCAGAAAGGCCCCTCCACTCTGGAATGAAGAGGGAGGAGTCCTCATTTTCAGGCCTCAATTGCACAGTTGTTTTGCTTAGGCAGTTCATGCAGCTTCACGTGGGGAGTCCAGAGGCATCAGAAAAGACTCCAGAGAGGCTTATTTCCTACTAAAATAATCCCTAAGGAAGGTAAAGGCCACAGTGGAAGCTGTGGCATAGTACTGTAGTGTTTTTAACAGGTTAATTGCTGTTATTAGCTCCGGTTTGGGCATTAAAGGGTTAATTGGTCTGAAAATTTGTGTGCAATCATTTCAAAGCATTAAGACACTGGTGAAAATTCATTAAAATCGGATGTTTATTTGATGGTTTTTTGATGTTTTAGTAATAAAGTGTGCACTTTTATTATTTAAAGACACAGTAACGTTTTTGTCGGAAAAAATAATTTTTATTGCATTGAAGATTTGTTTAAGTCTGTCAAACATGTCTGACCCTTCAGATAACCTATGTTCTGTATGTTCAAAGGCCAAGGTGGTTCCCCCATTAAATTGATGTGTGAAGTGTGCCATAGCGTCCAAACAGCTTAAGGACCGTACAATCACGCTTAAAGATATAGCCCAAGATGATTCTTTAGCTGAAAGGTAGTGAGGATAAGCTCACTATCCTCTCCTTCTGTGTCAACACCAGCTATGCCCGTGCAAGCGATGCCCAGTACATCTAGCGCGCCAATTGCTATTACTATGCAACAGTTTAGCCAGCAGTAATGGATAACTCTCTCGCAGCATTTTTAATCCAAACTGCCAGCTTTTCCTAGGAAGCGTGATTGCTCCGTTTTAAATACAGAAAATGAGCAAGCAGACGCAGAGGATAATTTATCTGTAGTGCCCTCACATCAACTCTGACTTGGCGGTGTGAGGGAGGGCCTGTCTGAGGGAGAAATTTCTGACACAGGAAAAGTTTCCCCTCAGCAGGCAGAGCCTGATACCAATAGCATTTAAATTTAAGCTTGAACACCCTCCGCGCTCTACTTAAGGAGGTCCTAGCTACTCTTGATGATTGTGACCCTTTGGTGGTCCCAGAAAAATTGTGTAAAATGGATAAATTCTTAGCAGGTCCCAGTACACACTGATGCGTTTACCGATACCTAAGAGGGTGGCGGATATAGTGAATAAGGAGTGGGAGAAGCCAGGTGTACCTTTGTCCCCCCTCCTATATTTAAGAAAAATGTTCCCCATTGTTGACCCAGAAGGGACGCGTGGCAGATGGTCCTAAGGTAGAGGGGGCGCAGTTTCAACGCTAGCTAAGCGCACAACTATACCAATAGAAGACAGTTGCGCTTCAAAGATCCTATGGATAAAAAATTAGAAGGTTTACTTAAGAAAATTTTTGTTCAACAAGGTTTTCTTCTTCAACCAATTTCTTGCATTATTCCTGTAACCATGCAGCTGCTTTTTGGTTTGAGGAATTAGAAAACTCGCTCCAGAAGGAGACTTCTTATGATGAAGTCATGGATAGAATTCACGCACTGAAGTTGGCTAATTCTTTCATTACAGATGCCGCTTTTCAGTTAGCTAAATTAGCGGCGAGAAATTCTGGTTTCGCAATAGTGGCGCGAAGGGCGCTTTGGCTAAAATCGTGGTCGGCGGATGTGTCGTCCAAAACAAAATTGCTTGATATTCCTTTCAAGGAGAAGACCCTATTCGGGCCAGAGTTGAAAGAAATTATTTCAGATATCACTGGGGGAAAGGGCCATGCCCCTTCCACAGGATAGACCCTTTCAAAGCCTAAAAATAAGTCTAATTTTCGTTCCTTTCGCAATTTCAGGAACGGAACCGGCTTCTACCTCTACAGCCACTAGGCAAGAGGGTAACGCACCCCAGCCCAAACCAGCATGGAAACCATTGCAAGGCTGGAACAAGGGTAAACAGGCCAAAAAGCCCTGCTGCTGCTACCAAGACAGCATGAAGGGGTAGCCCCCGATCCGGGACCGGATCTAGTAGAGGGCAGACTTTCTCTCTTTGCTCAGGTACAAAAAAGAGAGAGGTTTGACAGTACCCCAGCACTCACAAAACACTATATAGTAACAGTATGCATTGAAAACCGGATTGTGTCCCAGGAACTGGTTATTAAAACCGTAACTTTTACTAATGATAGAATAAATAAAAAAGGTGGTAAATAGTACCAATGTATAACATAAATATGTCTGAGACATACATTTAAAACATACATTTAAAACTTAGATTAAGAAAACAGATCAGGACTGTGTGTCTGAGACTTCAAAACAAAATTACTTCCCTGGTAATAGTTCAAATACACCGTAACCCCTCAGGCTCAGAATACACAGATTGCTCTAAAGCTAATCTAAAAAGGGGATTGACCCCAACAACATTAGCTAATCTGAGCATACTGGTACCTATAGCAGGAGAGGAAAACTGGTATATAAATGACTGATTAAGGAAGGCAATTGCCACATCAATATGAGCTTAGAAAGGTCCCAGTTTACACACAAATTAGCAAGTCTCATGCATACAGACAAGCCTGATGTACATTTCGCCGCTAGCACGGCTTTCTCAGAGGCTGTTATTACATTTGGTACTATTTACCAACCTTTTTTATTTTATTCTATCATTAGTAAAAGTTACGTTTTAATAAAACAGTTCTGGACACAATCCGTGTTTTCAATGCATACTGTTACTATATAGTGTTTTGTGAGTGCTGGGTACTGTCAAACTTCTCTCTCTTTTTAGTACCTATATATCTATCAGACAGTCAGCACCCCCCTTCTCCTACACTTCACCAGTGATACTAACTGGTATATAATGATACGAATAGATTATATATCTACTATTATTTCAGCATACTATATTATGAAGGGGTTGATATTTGCTTAAACTAACACCGTTGCCACTATTTCCTCTCTTTGCTCAGGCCTGGGCAAGAGATGTTCCGGACCCCTGGTCACTAGAAATTGTCTCTCAGGGGTATATTCTAGAATTCAAGGACCTTCCTCCCAAGGGGAAGGTTCCACATGTCTCGCTTATCTTTAGACCAGATAAAGAGACAGGCATTCTTACATTGCGTAGAAGACCTTTTAAAAATGGGAGTGATAAACCCAGTTCCAACAGCAGAACAAGGACTGGGATTTTACTCAAACCTGTTTGTAGTTCCCAAAAAGGAAGGAACTTTCAGGCCAATTCTGGATTTAAAGATCCTAAACAAATTCCTCAGAGTTCCATCATTCAAAATGGAAACCATTCGGACAATTTTACCAATGATCCAGGAGGGTCAATATATGACTACCGTGGACTTAAAGGATGCGTTCCTGCATATTCCCTATCCAAAAAGATCACCATCAGTTTCTGAGGTTCGCCTTTCTGGACAAGCATTACCAGTTTGTGGCTCTTCCCTTCGGATTGGCCACTGCCTCCCAGACTTTTCACAAAGGTGCTAGGGTCCCTTCTAGCGGTGCTAAGGCAAGGGGCATTGCAGTAGCACCTTACCTAGACAACATTTTAATACAGGCATCGTTCTTTCACAAAGCAAGGGGCTCATACGGACATTGTTCTCTAGCCTTTCTAAGGTCTCACGGTGGAAGGTGAACATATAAATAAAAAAAAAGGTCTCTGTCCCCGTTCACAAGGGTTCCCTTCCTGGGAACAATAATAGACTCGGTAGAAATGAAAATCTTTCTGACCAGAGGTCAGGTAATTAAAACTTTTGAACACTTGTCGAGTTCTTCAATCCATTCCTCAACCCTCCATAGCTCAGTGCATGGAGGTAATAGGACTAATGGTTGCGGCAATGGACGTGGTTCCTTTTGCTCAAATTCATTTAAGACCATTGCAACTGTGCATGCTCAAACACTGGAATGGGGATTTATGCAGATTTGTCTCCCCAGATTCAGATGTACCAGCAAACGAGAGACTCACTCCTCTGGTGGTTGTCTCAGGATCACCTGTCTCAGGGAATGAGTTTCCGAAGACCGGAGGTGGATCATTGTCACGACCGACCGCCAGGCCTCTTAGGCTGGGGCACAGTCCTGAAGTCCCTGAAGGCTCAGGGTCTATGGTCTCGGGGAAGAATCTCTTCTCCCCGATAAACATTTTGGAATTGAGAGCGATATTCAATGCGCTTAGGCATGGCCTCAACTAGCGGAGGCCAAATCATCAGATTTCAGTCGGACAACATGACGACTGTAGCGTACAATCCAATCATCAGGGGGAACAAAGAGTTCCCTGGCGATGAGGGAGTATCCAAGATCATCAAATGGGCAGAGGATCACTCCTCCATCTATCAGCAATTCACATCCCAGGAGTGGACAACTGGGAAGCGGATTATTTGAGTCGTCAGACTTTCCATCCGGGGGAGTGGGAACTCCACCCGGAGGTTTTTGCTCAGCTGACCCAGCTATGGGGCAATTCTAGATCTGGATCTGATGGCGTCACGTCAGAACTCCAATAGTTACACGTTACAGGTCCAGGGATCCCAAGGCGACATTGGTAGATGCCTAGTAGCGCCTTGGTCGTTCAATCTAGCCATATGTCTTCTCCACCGTTTCCCCTTCTCCCCCCGGCTAGTAGCCAGGATCACAACAGGAGAAGGTTTCGGTAATTCTGATAGCTCCCTGCGTGGCCACGCAGGACTTGGTGTGCAGACTGGTGAATATGTCATCGGTTCCACCATGGAAGCTGCCCTTTGAGCAGGACCTTCTAATTCAAGGTCCATTCGAACATCCAAACCTAGTTTCTCTGCAACTGACTGCTTGGAGATTGAAACACTTGGTTCTAGCTTAAGCGTGGGTTTTCGGAATCAGTTATAGATACTCTGATCCAGGCTAGAAAGCCTGTCACCAGGAAAATTTACCATAAGATATGGCGGAAATATCTTTGCTGGTGCGAATCCAAGGGTTACTCATGGAGTAAGATTAGGATTCCAAGGATCTATCTTTTCTCCAAGAAGGATTGGAGAAAGGTCCTGTCAGCTAGTTCTTTAAAGGGACAGATATCTTGCTCTGTCTGTTTTGTTACACAAGCGTCTGGCAGCCCATGCCAGATATTCAGGCGTTTGTACAGGCTTTAGTCCAGAATCAAGCCTGTCTACAGACCTGTGCTCCTCCATGGAGTCTAAATTTAGTTCTTTCAGTTCTTCAAGGGGTTCCGTTTGAAACCTCTACATTCCATAGATATTTAAGTTACTATCATTGGAAAGTTTTGTTTTTAGTAGCTATTTCTTCTGCTAGAAGAGTTTCTGAATTGTCTGCTTTGCAGTGTAATTCACCCTATCTGGTGTTTCATACAGATAAGGTCGTTTTACGTACCAAACCTGGTTTTCTTCCAAAAAGTGGCTTCCAATAAGAATATCCACCAGGAAATAGTTGTTCCTTCTCTGTGTCCTAATCCAGTTTCTAACAAGAAACGTCTGTTATACAATCTTGATGTGGCTGAAAAGCATCACCCGGTTGGCTTATGAGACTGCTGGAAGGGCAGCCTCCTGAACGAATTACAGTCTCACCTCTACTAGAGCTGTGGCTTCCACATGGGCTTTCAAGAATGAGGCTTCTGTTGAACAGATTTGTAAGGCAGCGACTTGGTCTTCACTGCATACGTTGCCAAATTTTACAAATTCGATACTTTTGCTCTTCGGAGGCTATTTTTGGGAGAAAGGTTTTGCAAGCAGTGGTGCCTTTTGTTTAGGTTACCTGACTTGTTCCCTCCCCTTCATCCGTGTCCTAAAGCTTTGTATTGGTTACCACAAGTAAGGATGAAGCCGTGGAACCGGATACACCAATGTAGGAGAAAACAGAATTTATGTTTACCTGATAAATTTCTTTCTCCTACGGTGTATCCGGTCCACGGCCCGCCCTGGCATTTTGGTCAGGTTTAAATTTATTTTTTGTAAAACTACAGTCACCACTGCACCCTATGGTTCTCCTTTCTTCTCCTAACCGTCGGTCGAATGATCTGGGGGGGCGGAGCCTGAGGGGAGCGTATATGGACAGCTCTGCTGTGTGCTCTCTTTGCCACTTCCTGTAGGGATTGAGAATATCCATAAAGTAAGGATGAAGCCGGGGACCGGATACACCGTAGGAGAAAAGAAATTTATCAGGTAAACATAAATCTGTTTTTCATGGTGCATCCAGGTTTTAATGCAAGATAGCTTTTTGGAAGTATGGGAAGACCAAAGCTCTCTTCAACTGCCAAATTGGTAATTGAAGTCTGATTCAGAGAGCCCAGTCTAAAGCAATCTTAGTGTTGCCCAGTTGTAAAAACTTAATGTTAGGGAGGGCAAAGGCCGCCATCTTTCCTAAAATGTGATAACTTATTGATGGATATACTGTGTTTCCTCCTACCCCAAAGAAATCGTGAGCAATTTGAGTAATATATGTGAACCTTCAAGACTATAGGGACAGTTTGGAGAACAAATAATAGTTTAGGAAATAAAATCATTTTAATAAGAGCAATTCTAGCTGAAAGAGGTAGCTGCAGTCTAGTCCAATTTGAAGAAGGAGAAAACATTTATGCCACAAAGGCAGAAGATTTAAATCATACCATTCATTTGGGTTTTTGGAGAGAAAGATGCCTAGGTATTTAATTTTCTGATCTACTTGAATACAATGATTTAAACGAAGACCTATCTTTCTTTTCAACTACCCATAACAGCTTCTGACTTTTGAAGGTTGATTCTGTATCCCGAGAACTTGCCAAATTCGGCAATAATCTCTAATAAATGAGGTATATTTAATTTAGTGTTTCCCATAAAAAAAAGAGTATATCATCTGCGTATAAAGACAAGATATGCCCCCCCCCCCCCACCAAGTAAAATACCTTCTAGTGTGTGTCTGCATAGCACAGCTAATGGTTCTAGTGCCAAGTTAAAGAGAAGTGGGAAGAGGAGGCAACCTTGTCTAGTACCTTTTATAAAGAGTTATATTTGGGGAGAATATCCCATTTATGCTTAATTGTGATATTGGATTTTGATATATTCTCCCTACGAAATCAGTAAAACAGCCTGTAATCCCAACATTTTCAAGGGTAGTGAATAAGTGATCCCAGAATATTGAGACAAAGGCTTTGACTGCATCAATAGTAAGTAATGCAAAGTCTTCTTTGATATGAACCTTATTCTTAAGAAGGGATGTGAAGTTCTCAATTAAAACCATTGCTAATCTGATATTCTTTTGAGTGGTTATCCCTAACATAAACCAAGTTTGGTCTGGCGCTATTATTCCTCCCAATGATAGATTTTAGTCTTTTCGATATAATGTTTGTTTAGTAATTTGTAGTCCTATTGAGCAGAGATATTGGTCGGTAAGAGTCTATAGAGTTAGGGTCTGTATCTTTTTTAAGAATAGGGTTACATTTGAAGCAGTGAAGTATCTTGATGGTTTAGTTCCTTGTGAATGCAATAGTTGTTAAAAAGTTGGACAAGGAGAGGAGATATTTGCTCCTTTAATACTTTATTAAAATTCAACAGGTATTTCGATCCGGGCAGAGCTTTACCATTCGCTGAATGTGAATAGCCTGGCTGACCTCCTCTAAGGAAATATCTCTACTCAATACTGACACCTGTTCTGATGATAATTTTGGTAGATTAATTATCAGCTGCATATAACTTCTGAAAAAAATCATGAAAGTGAATCAAGATATCCTTTGGTGAGCTAAAGTTAATCCACTCAACTGTAGTAGATCCGATCCAAGTAATTTTTTTTTTCTGGATTTAGCTATTTTTGCTAAAACCTATTATAAATTGCATTATATTTAATATCTTTTCTCCAACATAGGTGTGTCCGGTCCACGGCGTCATCCTTACTTGTGGGATATTCTCTTCCCCAACAGGAAATGGCAAAGAGCCCAGCAAAGCTGGTCACATGATCCCTCCTAGGCTCCGCCTTCCCCAGTCATTCTCTTTGCCGTTGTACAGGCAACATCTCCACGGAGATGGCTTAGAGTTTTTTAGTGTTTAACTGTAGTTTTTTATTATTCAATCAAGAGTTTGTTATTTTAAAATAGTGCTGGTATGTACTATTTACTCTGAAACAGAAAAGAGATGAAGATTTCTGTTTGTAAGAGGAAAATGATTTTAGCAACCGTTACTAAAATCGATGGCTGTTTCCACACAGGACTGTTGAGAGGAATTAACTTCAGTTGGGGGAAACAGTGAGCAGACTTTTGCTGCTTGAGGTATGACACATTCTAACAAGACGATGTAATGCTGGAAGCTGTCATTTTCCCTATGGGATCCGGTAAGCCATTTTTATTACAGAAAGAAAAAAAAGGGCTTCACAAGGGCTTTTAAGACTGTAGACATTTTCTGGGCTAAATCGATTTATATATAAGCATATTTTATACTTCATAGCCTTGAGGAATTATTTTAATCTTGGGAATTATGTAAAATAACCGGCAGGCACTGTATTGGACACCTTATTCTCTAGGGGCTTTCCCTAATCATAGGCAGAGTCTCATTTTCGCGCCTCTATTGCGCACTTGTTTTTGGAAGCATGACATGCAGATGCATGTGTGAGGAGCTCTGATACATAGAAAAGACTTTCTGAAGGCGTCATTTGGTATCGTATTCCCCTTTGGGCTTGGTTGGGTCTCAGCAAAGCAGATACCAGGGACTGTAAAGGGGTTAAATATAAAAACGGCTCCGGTTCCGTTATTTTAAGGGTTAAAGCTTCCAAATTTGGTGTGCAATACTTTTAAGGCTTTAAGACACTGTGGTGAAATTTTGGTGAATTTTGAACAATTCCTTCATACTTTTTCGCAATTGCAGTAATAAAGTGTGTTCAGTTTAAAATTTAAAGTGACAGTAACGGTTTTATTTTAAAACGTTTTTTGTACTTTGTTATCAAGTTTATGCCTGTTTAACATGTCTGAACTACCAGATAGACTGTGTTCTGAATGTGGGGAAGCCAAGGTTCCTTCTCATTTAAATAGATGTGATTTATGTGACACAAAATTTAGAGAAAATGATGCCCAAGATGATTCCTCAAGTGAGGGGAGTAAGCATGGTACTGCATCATCCCCTCCTTCGTCTACACCAGTCTTGCCCACACAGGAGGCCCCTAGTACATCTAGTGCGCCAATACTCCTTACTATGCAACAATTAACGGCTGTAATGGATAATTACTATCAAAAACATTTAGCCAAAATGCCCACTTATCAGCGAAAGCGCGACTGCTCTGTTTTAGAAAACTACTGAAGAGCATGAGGACGCTGATGATATTGGTTCTGAAGTGCCCCTACACCAGTTCGAGGGGGCCAGGGAGGTTTTGTCTGAGGGAGAAATTTCAGATTCAGGGAAAATTTCTCAACAAGCTGAACCTGATGTGATTACATTTAAATTTAAATTGGAACATCTCCGCGCTCTGCTTAAGGAGGTGTTATCTACTCTGGAATGATTGTGAGAATTTGGTCATTCCAGAGAACTATGTAAAATGGACAAGTTCTAGAGGTCCCGGGGCCCCCCCGAAGCTTTTCCTATACCCCCAAGCGGGTGGCGGGACATTTGTAAATAAAGAATGGGAAAGGCCCGGTATACCCTTTCGTCCCTCCCCCCCATATTTAAAAAATTGTTTCCTCAATGGTCGACCCCAGAAAGGACTTATGGCAGACATCCCCTAGGTCGAGGGGGCGGTTTCTACTCTAAACAAACGCACCACTATACCCATAGAAGATAGATGTGATTTCAAAGATCCTATGGATAAAAAATTAGAAGGTTTGCTTATAAAAGATGTTTATTCAGCAAGGTTACCTTCTACAACCAATTTCATGCATTGTTCCTGTCACTACAGCAGCGTGTTTCTGGAACGATGAACTAGAAAAGGCGCTCAATAATAATTCTTCTTCTTATGAGGAGATTATGGACAGAATTCATGCTCTCAAATTGGCTAATTCTTTCACCCTAGACGCCACTTTGCAATTGGCTAGGTTAGCGGCGAAAAATTCTGGTTTTGCTATTGTGGCGCGCAGAGCGCTTTGGCTAAAATCTTGGTCAGCGGATGCGTCTCCAAGAACAAATTGCTTAACATTCCTTTCAAGGGGAAAACGCTGTTTGGCCCTGACTTGAAAGAGATTATCTCTGATATCACTGGGGCAAGGGCCACGCCCTTCCTCAGGATAGGTCTTTCAAAGGCCAAAAATAAACCTAATTTTCGTCCCCTTTCGCAGAAAAGAAGAAACGGACCAGCCCCAAGTGCTACGTCCTCTAAGCAAGAGGGTAATACTTCTCAAGACAAGCCAGGCCTGGAGACCAATGCAAGGCTGGAACAAAGGAAAGCAGGCCAAGAAACCTGCCACTGCTACCAAGACAGCATGAGATGTTGGCCCCCGTTCCGGGACCCGGATCTGGTGGGGGGCAGACTCTCTCCTCTTCGCTCAGGCTTGGGCAAGAGATGTTCTGGATCCTTGGGCACTAGAAATAGTCTCCCCAAGGTTATCTTCTGGAATTCAAGGGGCTTCCCCCAAGGGGAGGTTCCACAGGTCTCAATTGTCTTCAGACCACATAAAAAACGGCATTCTTACATTGTGTAGTAGACCCTGTTAAAATGGGAGTGATTCATCCTGTTCACATTAGGAGAACAAGGGATGGGGTTCTACTCCAATCTGTTCGTAGTTCCCAAAAAGAGGGAACATTCAGACCAATCTTAGATCTCAAGATCCTAAACAAGTTTCTCAAGGTTCCATCGTTCAAAATGGAAAACATGGTCGAAACCATTCTTCCTTCCATCCAGGAAGGTCAATTCATGACCACCGGTGGATTTAAGGATGCGTTATCTACATATTCCTATCCACAAGGAACATCATCGGTTCCTAAGGTTCGCATTCCTGGACAAGCATTACCAGTTTGTGGCACTTCCGTTCGGATTAGCCCACCGCTCCAAGAATTTTCACAAAGGTACTAGGGTCCCTTCTAGCGGTGCTAAGACCAAGGGGCATTGCAGTATTACCTTACTTGGACGACATTCTGATTCAAGCGTCGTCCCTTCCCTCAAGCAAAGGCTCACACGGACATTGTCCTGGCCTTTCTCAGATCTCACGGGTGGAAAGTGAACGTAGAAAAAAGTTCTCTATCTCCGTCACACAAGGGTTCCCTTCTTGGGAACAATAATAGACTCCTTAGAAATGAGGATTTTTCTGACAGAGGCCAGAAAATCAAAACTTCTAAACTCTTGTCAAATACTTCATTCTGTTCCTCTTCCTTCCATAGCGCAGGTGCATGGAAGTAATAGGTTTGATGGTAGCGGCAATGGACATAGTTCCTTTTGCGCGAATTCATCTAAGACCAATTACAACTGTGCATGACTCAGTCAGTGGACATGGGGACTATACAGACTTGTCTCCGACGATACAAGTAGATCAGAGGACCAGAGGATTCACTCCGTTGGTGGCTGTCCCTGGACAACCTGTCACAGGGGATGAGCTTCCGCAGAACCAGAGTGGGTCCATTGTCACGACCGACCGCCAGTCTGGTGGGCTGGGGCGCGGTCTGGGGACCCCTGAAAGCTCAGGGTCTTTGGTCTCGGGAAGAATTCTCTTCTCCCGATAAATATTCTGGAACTGAGAGCGATATTCAATGCTCTCAAGGCTTGGCCTCAGCTAGCAAAGGCCAAGTTTCATACGGTTTCAATCAGACAACATGACGACTGTTGCGTACATCCAACCATCAGGGGGAACAAGGAGTTCCCTGGCGATGGAAGAAGTGACCAAAATCATTCAATGGGCGGAGACTCACTCCTGCCACTTGTCTTCAATCCACATCCCAGGAGTGGAAAATTGGGAAGTGGATTTTCTGAGCTCGTCAGACATTTCATCCGGGGAGTGGGAACTCCATCCGGAAATCTTTGCCCAAATTACTCAATCTGTGGGGCATTCCAGACATGGATCTGATGGCCTCTCGTCAGAACTTTAAGGTTCCCTACTACGGGTCCAGATCCAGGGATCCCAAGGCGACTCTAGTAGATGCACTAGTAGCACCTTGACATTCAAACTAGCTTATGTATTCCCGCCGTTTCCCTCTCATCCCCCAGGCTGGTAGCCAGGATCAATCAGGAGAGGGCATCGGTGATCTTGATAGCTCCTGCGTGGCCACGCAGGACTTGGTATGCTGACCTGGTGAATATGTCATCGGCTCCACCATGGAAGCTACCTTTGAGACGAGACCCTTCTTGTTCAAGGTGTCCGTTCGAACATCCGAATCTGGTCTCACTCCAACTGACTGCTTGGAGATTGAACGCTTGATCTTATCAAGCGAGGTTCTCAGATTCTGTCATTGATACTCTTGTTCAGGCCAGAAACGCCTGTAACTAGAAAAATTTACCACAAAATATGGAAAAAATATATCTGTTGGTGTGAATCTAAAGGATTCCCTTGGGACAAGGTAAAAATTCCTAAGATTCTATCCTTTCTTCAAGAAGGTTTGGCGAAAGGATTATCTGCAAGTTTCCTTGAAGGGACAGATTTCTGCCTTGTCTGTGTTACTTCACAAAAAGCTGGCAGCTGTGCCAGATGTTCAAGCCTTCTGTTCAGGCTCTGGTTAGAATCAAGCCTGTTTACAAACCTTTGACTCCTCCTTGGAGTCTCAATTTAGTTCTTTCAGTTCTTCAGGGGGTTCCGTTTGAACCCTTACATTCCGTTGATATTAAGTTATTATCTTGGAAAGTTTTGTTTTTGGTTTGCTCAATTTCTTCTGACTAGAAGAGTTTCAGAATTATCTGCTCTGCAGTGTTCTCCTCCTTATCTGGTGTTCCATGCAAGATAAGGTAGTTTTACGTACTAAACCTGGTTTTCTTCCGAAAGTTGTTTTCTAACAAAAACCATTAAACCAGGAGATTGTCGTGCCTTCTTTTGTGTCCGAATCCAGTTTCAAAGAAGGAACGTTTGTTGCACAAATTTGGATGTTGTTCGTGCTCTAAAATTCTATTTAGATGCTACAAAGGATTTTAGACAAACATCTTCCTTGTTTGTTGTTTTATTCTGGTAAAAGGAGAGGTCAAAAAGCAACCTTCTACCTCTCTCTCTTTTTGGATTAAAAGCATCATCAGATTGGCTTACGAGACTGCCGGACGGCAGCCTCCTGAAAGAATCACAGCTCATTCCACTAGGGCTGTGGCTTCCACATGGGCCTTCAAGAACGGAGGCTTCTGTTGATCAGATATGTAAGGCAGCGACTTGGTCTTCACTGCACACTTTTACTAAATTTTACAAGTTTGATACTTTTGCTTCTTCTGAGGCTATTTTTGGAGAAAGGTTTTGCAAGCCGTGGTGCCTTCCATCTAGGTGACCTGATTTGCTCCCTCCCTTCATCTGTGTCCTAAAGCTTTGGTATTGGTTCCCACAAGTAAGGATGACGCCGTGGACCGGACACACCTATGTAGGAGGAAAAACAGAATTTATGTTTACCTGATAAATTACTTTCTACAAACGGTGTGTCGGTCCACGGCCCGCCCTGGTTTTTTTAATCAGGTTCTGATAATTTATTTTCTTTAACTATGGTTTCTCCTATGCAAATATTCCTCCTTTACGTCGGTCGAATGACTGGGGAAGGCGGAGCCCTAGGAGGGGATCATGTGACCAGCTTTGCTGGGCTCTTTGCCCATTTCCTGTTGGGGAAGAGAATACTCCCACAAGTAAGGATGACGCCGTGGACCGGACACACCCACACCGTTGGAGAAAGTAATTTATCAGGTAAACATAAATTCTGTTTTTGTATTGTTAGTTGAGGAATATCTCGCTCACTGTTTTTAGCTTTCTGATAGGCCGACCAATTTGCTCTAGAAGAATTTTCTATATATTTTACATAATTATTCTTAACTTTGGTTAGCTAATCGAAATTCCCCTTTTAGTGATAATTTTCTTCCTTTTGGACTTATAAGCTATGATTTCTTCTCTGAGAACAGCCTGACCCGATTCCCAAAAATATTTCTAGGAAGATATTCAATATTTTGTTTTTTTAAATTCTCTCCATTTTATTGCGATAGCCAATTTCTGAAATTTTAGATTGGATTGAAGAAAGGTAAGGGAAAAAAAAACTTCCCAACATGTCTCTTCAGGTTGGGAGCAGTTTGAATAGTAAGAGAGAGAACGCGCGTGATCTGAAAAAAGTATGTCCGTGATTTTTAGAGGAGACCTCAGCACCCAGTAATGATTCATGGATCAAGAACATATCAATCCTTGTAAACGTTTTAAACGTCTTTGATTCACGTGAGAAACATCTTTCGTCCGGATGCTGAGGTCTCCATATGTCTTTGAGTTTTAGGTTTTTTAGCAAAATTGGAAATCAATTTAGCCTCTTTTAGATACCTCTGTGTATTTAAAGGCTTAGCAGATCTAAATATGGATTAAACACACAGTTAAAATCTTCTCCTAAAATTAGTTGTGTATCTGAATTCTATTAGTCTGGCAAATCATTTTTCCCAAAAAATAGGTTGGTATTCATTAGGGGCATTAGGTTACATAGAGTAAAATTGGATCCCTGAATTTCTATTTTTATAATAAAAAAAAATCTTTTTTACTAATCAAACTGGCCCACCCCCTTTCTTCCTCCCCACCGCCGGGGTCGAAATCCATCAGCCTCCATACTATTTAAGGAGTTTCCTGAAGAAAACACTACGTCTGGGGTGAATTTTTTGAGATGCTGAATAATTCTTTTTCTCTTGATTGGTGACGAAATCCCCCCCACATTCATGAAAGAAGCTTAAGTGAGTTCTTCATAAAAGTTTAGGAGACAAGGTCCAACATTGAATACTCTGGGATGGGCAGGAGGGGAGGAGAGAGAAAAAAAACAAAAAAAAAAACCTGCAAACACTGACATACGATCCAACAAGTATCCTTAAATATAAATCTTAACTCCTTAAACTTGGTGATATCCATAAAGTGCTTAACTTTCTCTTCACTTTCTAAGATGACTAGATTTGAATTGTGGAATAACTTTTAATTTAGCCGGATAAATCATAGTAGCCTTATATCCTAGCATAATTAGCTGCGAGCAAAGAAGGGCAAATACTCATCTTTCATTCAACGTTTCACTAGAAAAATCCTGGAAAAACAGGACACGATTTTGTTCAAAATTGAACTTATAAAGCACAGCCATCGTCCACAATCATCTTCTATTTTTCCCTCTACCCCTCTAAACCAGTACCGGTAGGAGTATGATTCAAATGCATTTTCTTCAGGCAACGTCTTCATTTTGTATAATGTAATCAGTATACAACAAACAGTTCTCCTATCCCCGGCCGCAGGAAATCAGGGCAGAGCGGTATGACCCGCTTATCTGATTCTTACGGCAACATGGGGTCTTGGGAGGCGCTTGTATCAGTTCTTTCTTTGGAGGCTGTTTTCCAGTGGTAATTGTGGTGCAATAAAACAACCCGGAAGTTGGAATGGCCAGATGCTCTACCAGGTTACAAACTGCACAGATTTAGATTTTGACGGTGTTGATGTTACCTCCACATAGGCTTGCCCAGGTTGAGTCTGGATCGCGGATCCAGCGACTGAGCAGGCTGGCTTCAGAGGAACTTCCGATCATACGACACTGAGGGAGGGCTCCAAAGTCGAGTCCCTCTTCCAGTCAGTGAAGGCCTGATGAATAGCTCAACCAATGACGGGTATGATCAGTGAAAGAAGAGCACTGGATCTCACACAGCAGAGACGCTGACAAGCATGTCTTACTGCAGCTCCTCCCCCACATTTGTTCAAACAATTTAGTACATGGCTCCTAATTTGGTATTTTTATGAGGGATTGCCATATATCTGTACATGAGCATATAATAGCACACAGGTTAGCTGTCTCCACCATGCACCCCTTACAGATACAAAGTGAGGGGGAGTCAGGGAACATGCTGTGCACGCATTAGCTGGCAGTCTGAGACTGCCTACCCATGCTTGCATTGGCTGAGTTTGTGGTGGAGGGCTGTGCATCGCTTCCCAGATTCAGTCCCTTGTTTAGGTAAATAAGACAGCCGCTGACCAGTGGTGCTTGTCTTATTTAGGCTGTTCGTGGGCAGGGTACCCTTGAATTTATCACAGGCTCTGAGGGACCTTAATGGACACTCAAGTCAAAATTAAACTTTCATGATTCAGATAGAGCATGCAATTATAAACAACTTTCCAATTTACTTTCATTAACAAAATGTGCAGTTTTATATTTTTACTTTTTCAGTCACCAGCTCCTACTGAGCATGTGTAGGAATTCACAGAATATAGGTATATGAATTTGTGTTTGACTGATGGCTGTCACATGGTACAGGGGGGAGTGGAAATAGACATAACTTTGAAATTTGTCAGAAAAAAAATCTACTACTCATTTGAATTTCAGACTAAGTTATATGTTTTTTTTATCATGCATGTATTGATTATGGAAATCGACTGTATTTTACTGGTCCCTTTAATTTACAGGTGAGGAGCCTTATGTGGCATGCAGGGCATAGGTTGACGACCCTGCCTTTTAAGCATTGTCCACAACACTGTTATGTTATAACATCTGGCAATAAATGGAAAGTATTGTGAATTTGTACACTTTCATTCCACTACAGTGTCTATCACATTTATATATTAAAATTAGAATTTTATGCTGTATGCTACTCTTATGTGCTGTAAATTCATCGCACTTGCAAAGTCAGAAAGGCTCTTTCTGAGCAGGGGGTCTTTTTTTCTTAATGCAAAGCTAATTTACTTTTGTTCCCAATTAGAGTTGTTTGTTTACTGACAAATTAAGCTGCGGTTGTGTTGCATTGTGTTGGGGAATAGTTACTTGCTTTTTTTCATAGGGTATTCCTGTTTATATAAACCAAGGATTTGCTGTTTTAAGTAGGACATTTTGGTTTGAGATGTTTTCAAATACTGCATTGCTATGCCATCGACCGTGACAATAATTCTAATCAAAATGTTTTTTTTTTACTCCCTTTAGACTACCACCGATTGGCCGCTAAAGTACAAGTAAGTAAAGTACAGAGTTTCAAAAAGAAAATATGATGGTGCAAGTTCACTTCCATTGGATCTTGTCATTTTATATTTGATGTCACTTCTGTTCTGGTTTTTGTTCACAATGTAAGTGTTTATCCTGAGTGATGCATAATAAAATGTATAGCAAGTGCTAAAGTCTAGTGTAGTTCCACTGTAAGGAATGGAATTTACCTTATTCAGGGAAATTGGGCAAACCAAATTTGACATATGGATTATTTACTTTCTAATTATGTACAGGGTAGAAAACCCTTTATCCAAACTGCTTGTGACTGGAAAAGGTTTGGATTTCAGAATAGTTTGGATCTTAGAATATTTGTATCTTTAAAATGGACAGTTATGAGAAGGGATGGAACCAAGTGTAAACAATATCTTGTGTCATTTAGGCAATATTTACATGTCATAATACATCTTATATCTGTAACTAAGGTAGTTTTTATATCATTTTAATACTTATGGATACATAGTACCCTCAGAAAGATAGTACAATACAGAGCTTTAATCAAAAGGTAATGTTTATTGTTTTCAATATTGACTATTTATTTAGAACACAAGAAACAAACCGAAGACACAGGCAGAGAGGGTTGTAACTTACAGGCAGGGACAATAGTAATGTTTGATCATTTAAATAAATTAAAAAAAATAATTATAAAGTTTGGATTTTTGGCATTTCGGATTGGGGATTTGTACTTTTAATTACTTACTTTTAAGGGGCATTGCAATAGTCATTTGTATAATACATGGATTTATTTGTGCCTTTTTATCAAGATACCTGATAAATACTTTACTGCTAATGTTTTACTCGTATGCTATCTGATTCTTTGTTTTAGTGGATAGTGTGAAATAAACTATACATTTAATACATTTTATTTATTTTTAAATAGCACAAAGCAATAATATAGTTACCAAATGTTATGTAATACAGGGCTTTCTCAGTTGTTCATGTCACATGATCTGGCTTCAACCCTCCTGGTCTCACTGTGAGGCATTTTTACACAGTGAAAGGGAGCAGATGTGTTTTGCTTTGTGCACAGAGGTTGCCTGCTCCCCCTCCGAGATAAGATTAATTACCCTTGGTGTCAGTGGATTACAGGGTAGATCTTCCCATTAAATCAGTTAACCTGCATGTGCCAACCATCTGGCAAGTGCAACTGTCTTTGTTTGTTAATTGATTGACCAGGCTAACTAGAAGTTACAAATATCTGTTCTTTTCTAACCTTTCTCTACTGCATGAGAGCACCAGGATTTTAAGTAAGATTAAAGGGACAGTTTACTCAAAACTTTTCTCAACCTTTAATTTGTTTCCAATGATCCACTTTACCTGCTGGAGTGTATTAAATTGTTTGCAAATATTTCCATTACCCATATAATTGGCATTTGAAATAGTTTATTTAGCCTATGGTATCTCCACCCATTCTGAAAGTTTTTGGCCTCAAGACCAAGCTGTATTAAACACAAAGTTGCAGGCACTACTCTGTTAGGGTAAAAATAAATTTTCATTTATTATAAACATTAAAAGAGTAGGAGAACACGCCAGGGACGTGAAAAATTACATTAAGGAGTCTGCGGTTTCTAGTCACTTTAATGGCATCCATTTCACTAGCAAAGCTAATATGTATGTTCAAGCCATTGATCTAGCCGTGTACCTACTAGAGGAGGGAATAAGACATAGATTTTAGATAAGAGAACTATTTTTGATCCTCAAACTCAAAACTAAAACTATGTTAGGCATAAATAGAGAATTTTACATTAGTTATTTTATTGACCACTAATTATCATTTTTTTCTTGTATAATACAATATCAGTTAACTCATTAGGCAGTCTTATGTTCTTTGGCTTATGTGTCTAATAACACTTCTTGTTCCAAATGATGCATTTATTGGCATATTGATTTTTGTAAAACATACATCACACATAGCTGATATTCTATGAATATTTATTATTATTATTTCTTCTATAAGATACGACGAGTCCACAGATTCATCCTTTACTTGTGGGATATTATCCTCCTGCTAACAGGAAGTGGCAAAGAGCACCACAGCAAAGCTGTCTATATAGCTCCTCCCTTGACTCCACCCCCCCCAGTCATTCTCTTTGCCTACTCTAAGTAATAGGAAGGGTAAAGTGAAAGAGGTGATAAAATATTAGTTTTTATTTTCTTCAATCAAGACTTTTTTTTATTTTAAATGGTACCGGTGAGTGCTATTTTCTCCCAGGCAGCTGATGGATGAAGATTTCTGCCTGGAGACTGATGATCTTAGCAGTTGTTACTAAGATACTGTTACTTCAGTGTGAGGAACGTTTTTCATGCTACAAGCATTGAGGTATGTTCAGTCATTTTTTTCTGGAGAGACTGTGTTATTTCAGAATTGGCTGACAGTATCCCCATGAGGGAAAGGGTAAGCAGTAATCCTAATGTATAGAGAAGGGTATTACTGGACCTGTATATTGGACTATATAAAAAATGGTTGACACTGATGTTATGATGTTTGTGGGCAAACGTTTCTATGTTGGGAGTTTTTTATGGCAAACGTTTTTTACTTTATGTATGGATAGAGGGTACACATGGCTTCACTTAAGGGGTTTATGAACCCACATGGCTAGGTTTTAGACCGCTCTGGTGCGGTTATTTTAGGCTGTGAGACATCGAGTGTGATGGGTGGGGCCTATTTTCGCACCTCATTTGCGCAGTTGTTTTTTCCCAGACAAGCAGCAAGCTCCAACTCCGGTGGGCCTTTCAGAGACAGTTTGGGCATAATCGAAGGGTTAACACAATTTTAAAGACCCCTGAGGGCAGGTAGGCGCCACAGCAAGGCTGTAGCGAGGTGCAGGGGGTGTTTTTGGTTGCTTTTATCGATTTTTATAGCTCAATGTTTTTTTGGTCAGTGTTAAGTTTTCTTTTCCTTGTGGGGCAATCTTAGCTGACAAGTTGGGATGCATTTATCATAAAATTGTGGGAATTTTATCGTTTTAAAACAGTTTCGGAAAAATGTTATGCTTTTTTCTCTTAAAGGCGCAGTACCATTTTGTCAGATTATTTTTTCCATAAAATAAAGTGTTGGAAGTCTAGTTTCTCTGCGGCTGACTGCCTGGAGATTGAACGCTTGATTTTATCTAAGCGGGGATTCTCTGAGTCGGTCATAGGTACCTTGATTCGGGCTCGAAAACCTGTCACTAGGAAAATTTATCATAAGATATGGCGTAAATATCTTTATTGGTGCGAATCCAAAGGCTACTCATGGAGTAAGATCAGGATTCCTAGGATTTTGTCCTTTCTCTAAGAAGGATTGGAGAAGAGGTTATCAGCTAGTTCCTTAAAGGGACAGATTTCGGCTTTGTCAATCTTACTACACAAGCGTCTGGCAGATGTCCCAGACGTTCAGTCGTTTTGTCAGGCTTAGGTTAGAATTAAGCCTGTGTTTAAAACCTGTTGCTCCGCCATGGAGTTTGAATTTAGTTCTTAAAGTTCTTCAAAGGGTTCCGTTTTGAACCTATGCATTCCATAGATATTAAACTTATATCTTGGAAAGTTCTGTTTTTAGTTGCTATCTCTTCTGCTCGAAGAGTTTCTGAGCTATCTGCGTTACAATGCGACTCGCCTTATCTTATATTCCATTCTGATAAGGTGGTCTTGCGTACTAAACCTGGATTCCTTCCTAAGGTTGTTTCCAATAAGAATATTAATCAGGAAATTGTTGTTCCTTCTCTGTGTCCTAACCCTTCTTCTAAGAAGGAGCGTCTGCTACATAACTTGGACGGGGGTTCGTGCCTTGAAGTTTTACTTGCAAGCGACCAAGGATTTCCGTCAAACATCTTCTCTGTTTGTTGTCTATTCTGGAAAACGTAGAGGTCAAAAAGCTACGGCTACCTCTCTTTCTGGCTGAAAAGCATCATCCGTTTGGCATACGAGACTGCTGGACAGCAGCCTCCTGAAAGGATTAACGCTCATTCTACTAGAGCGGTGGCTTCCACATGGGCTTTTAAAAACAATGCTTCTGTTGAACAGATTTGTAAGGCTGCAACTTGGTCTTCCCTTCATACCTTTTCCAAATTTGATACTTTTGCTTCTTCGGAGGCTATTTTTGGGAGAAAAGTTCTTCAAGCAGTGTGCCTTCTGTTTAGGTATCTGTCTTGTCCCTCCCGTTCATCCGTGTCCTGTAAGCTTTGGTATTGTATCCCACAAGTAAAGGATGAATCCGTGGACCTCGTCGTATCTTATAGAAGAAAAGTAAATTTATGCTTACCTGATAAATTGATTTCTTCTATGATACGACGAGTCCACGGGCCTGCCCTGTCAATTTAAGACAGATTATATATTTTTTTATTTTAAACTTCAGTCCACTCTGCACCTTTTAGTTTCTCCTTTTTCTTCCTGTACCTTCGGTCGAATGACTGGGGGGTGGAGTCAAGGGAGGAGCTATATAGACAGCTTTGCTGTGGTGCTCTTTGCCACTTCCTGTTAGCAGGAGGATAATATCCCACAAGTAAAGGATGAATCCGTGGACTTGTCGTATCATAGAAGAAATCAATTTATCAGGTAAGCAAAAATTTACTTATTTACATTATATTGTTATTTCATCATCATAAGTTCATGCTCTTACTGTATGTTTGTTTTAATATTACTGCTGTTGTCATTATCATTTCATCATTATTTCATTATTGTGATTATTATTATTACAAGCATCTATTCATGTCTTTTTGCCATGCATATTTATGCGGGTTTAAAATATATATATGATTATATACATTTATTATTTCTCCAACATAGGTGTGTCCGGTCCACGGCGTCATCCTTACTTGTGGATATTCTCTTCCCCAACAGGAAATGGCAAAGAGCCCAGCAAAGCTGGTCACATGATCCCTCCTAGGCTCCGTCTTCTCCAGTCATTCTCTTTGCCGTTGCACAGGCAACATCTCCACGGAGATGGCTTAGAGTTTTTTGGTGTTTTAAATGTAGTTTTATTCTTCAATCAAGAGTTTGTTATTTTAAAATAGTGCTGGTATGTACTATTTACTCTGAAACAGAAAAGAGATGAAGATTTCTGTTTGTAAGAGGAAGATGATTTTAGCAACCGTTACTAAAATCGATGGCTGTTTCCACACAGGACTGTTGAGATGAAGTAACTTCAGTTGGGGGAAACAGTGGGCAGACTTTGCTGCTTGAGGTATGACACATTTCTAACAAGACTTGGTAATGCTGGAAGCTGTCATTTTCCCTATGGGATCCGGTAAGCCATTTTCTTAGTTTTAAATATAAGAATAAAGGGCTTCACAAGGGCTTTAAAGACTGGTAGACATTTTTCTGGGCTAAAACGATTACTTTATAAGCATATTTAATGGTTTATAACTTTGAAGAGTTTATTTTAATCTTGGAATTGTGTTAAAAAAAACAGCAGGCACTGTATTGGACACCTTTTTCACTGGGGGCCTTTTCTAGTCATAGGCAGAGCCTCATTTTCGCGCCACTAATGCGCAGTTGTTTTCTTCTGTTAAGTGTGATCAGTCCACGGGTCATCATTACTTCTGGGATATTACTCCTCCCCAACAGGAAGTGCAAGAGGATTCACCCAGCAGAGCTGCATATAGCTCCTCCCCTCTACGTCACTCCCAGTCATTCTCTTGCACCCAACGACTAGATAGGATGTGTGAGAGGACTATGGTGATTATACTTAGTTTTATATCTTCAATCAAGAGTTTGTTATTTTAAAATAGCACCGGAGTGTGTTATTACCTCTCTGGCAGAGTTTGAAGAAGAATCTACCAGAGTTTTGCTATGATTTTAGCCGGAGTAGTTAAGATCATATTGCTGTTTCTCGGCCATCTGAGGAGAGGTAAACTTCAGATCAGGGGACAGCGGGCAGATGAATCTGCATAGAGGTATGTAGCAGCTTTTATTTTCTGACAATGGAATTGATGAGAAAAATCCTGCCATACCGATATAATGTCATGTATGTATACTTTACACTTCAGTATTCTGGGGAATGGTACTTCACTAGAATTACACTGTAAGAAGTACATAAAGCTGTTTAATAACTAAGAAATTATGTTTAACGTTTTTTGCTGGAATGTAAAATCGTTTTTCATTTGCTGAGGTACTGAGTGAATAAATGTTTGGGCACTATTTTTCCACTTGGCAGTTGCTTAATCTTTTTTCTGACAGTTTCTGTTCTCTCTCACTGCTGTGTGTGAGGGGGATGGGCCGTTTTTTTTGGCGCTTTTGCTACGCATCAGAAATTTCAGTCAGCAGCTCATTGTATTTCCTGCATGATCCGGTTCATCTCTACAGAACTCAGGGGTCTTCAAAACTTATTTTGAGGGAGGTAATTTCTCTCAGCAGAGCTGTGAGAATTATAGTTGACTGAGATAAAAAACGTTTATTCTGTAATTTTTTTCCTGCTTTCAGAATTAGTTATCTTTGCTAATGGGATTAAACCTTTGCTAAAGTTGTGTTGTTTTACAAGGATTGAGGCTATAACTGTCATAGATCTTCTGTGCTTCTTAAAGGCACAGTACGTTTTTAATAATATTCTAATAGAATTGTATTCCAAGTTGCAAGTTTATTTGCTAGTGTGTTAAACATGTCTGATTCAGAGGAAGATACCTGTGTCATTTGTTGCAATGCCAAAGTGGAGCCCAATAGAAATTTATGTACTAACTGTATTGATGCTACTTTAAATAAAAGTCAATCTGTACAAATTGAACAAATTTCACCAAACAACGACTAACTCGCCTCACGTGTCAGTACCTGCATCTCCCGCTCGGGAGGTGCGTGATATTGTAGCGCCGAGTACATCTGGGCGGCCATTACAAATCACATTACAGGATATGGCTACTGTTATGACTGAAGTTTTGGCTAAATTACCAGAACTAAGAGGTAAGCGTGATCACTCTGGGGTGAGAACAGAGTGCGCTGATAATATTAGGGCCATGTCAGACACTGCGTCACAGGTGGCAGAACATGAGGACGGAGAACTTCATTCTGTGGGTGACGGTTCTGATCCAAACAGACTGGATTCAGATATTTCAAATTTTAAATTTAAGCTGGAAAACCTCCGTGTATTACTAGGGGAGGTGTTAGCGGCTCTGAATGATTGTAACACAGTTGCAATACCAGAGAAAATGTGTAGGTTGGATAAATATTTTGCGGTACCCCGGCGAGTACTGAGGTTTTTCCTATACCTAAGAGACTTACTGAGATTGTTACTAAGGAGTGGGATAGACCCGGTGTGCCGTTCTCACCCCCTCCGATATTTAGAAAAATGTTTCCAATAGACGCCACCACACGGGACTTATGGCAAACGGTCCCTAAGGTGGAGGGAGCAGTTTCTACTTTAGCTAAGCGTACCACTATCCCGGTGGAGGATAGCTGTGCTTTTTCAGATCCAATGGATAAAAAATTAGAGGGTTACCTTAAGAAAATGTTTGTTCAACAAGGTTTTATATTGCAACCCCTTGCATGCATTGCGCCGATCACGGCTGCAGCGGCATTCTGGATTGAGTCTCTGGAAGAGAACATTAGTTCAGCTACTCTGGACGACATTACGGACAGGCTTAGAGTCCTTAAAACTAGCTAATTCATTCATTTCGGAGGCCGTAGTACATTTAACTAAACTTACGGCGAAGAATTCAGGATTCGCCATTCAGGCACGTAGGGCGCTGTGGCTAAAATCCTGGTCAGCTGATGTTACTTCTAAGTCTAAATTGCTTAATATACCTTTCAAAGGGCAGACCTTATTCGGGCCCGGGTTGAAAGAGATTATCGCTGACATTACAGGAGGTAAAGGCCATGCCCTGCCTCAGGACAAAGCCAAAGTTAAGGCTAGACAGTCTAATTTTCGTTCCTTTCGTAATTTCAAAGCAGGAGCAGCATCAACTTCCTCTGCACCAAAACAGGAAGGAGCTGTTGCTCGCTACAGACAAGGTTGGAAACCTAACCAGTCCTGGAACAAGGGCAAGCAGGCCAGGAAACCGGCTGCTGCCCCTAAAACAGCATGAATTGAGGGCCCCCGATCCGGGATCGGATCTAGTGGGGGGCAGACTTTCTCTCTTCGCCCAGGCTTGGGCAAGAGATGTCCAGGATCCCTGGGCACTAGAGATAATATCTCAGGGATACCTTCTGGACTTCAAATACTCTCCTCCAAGAGAGAGATTTCATCTGTCAAGGTTGTCAACAATCCAGACAAAGAAAGAGGCGTTTCTACGCTGCGTACAAGAGCTCTTGTTAATGGGAGTAATCCATCCAGTTCCACGGTCGGAACAGGGACAGGGGTTTTACTCAAATCTGTTTGTGGTTCCCAAAAAAGAGGGAACTTTCAGACCAATCCTGGACTTAAAGATCCTAAACAAATTCCTAAGAGTTCCATCGTTCAAGATGGAGACTATTCGGACAATTTTACCTATGATCCAAGAGGGTCAGTACATGACCACTGTAGATTTAAAAGATGCTTACCTTCACATACCGATTCACAAAGATCATTACCGGTACCTAAGGTTTGCCTTCCTAGACAGGCATTACCAGTTTGTGGCTCTTCCATTCGGATTGGCTACAGCTCCAAGAATCTTCACAAAGGTTCTGGGTGCTCTTCTGGCGGTACTAAGACCGCGGGGAATCTCGGTAGCTCCATACCTAGACGACATTCTGATACAAGCTTCAAGCTTTCAAACTGCCAAGTTTCATACAGAGTTAGTACTGGCATTTCTAAGGTCACATGGTTGGAAGGTGAACGAAAAGAAAAGTTCACTCGTTCCACTCACAAGAGTTCCCTTCCTGGGGGACTCTTATAGATTCTGTAGAAATGAAGATTTACCTGACAGAGGACAGGCTAACAAGACTTCAAAGTGCTTGCCGCACCCTTCATTCCATTCAACACCCGTCAGTGGCTCAATGCATGGAGGTAATCGGCTTAATGGTAGCGGCAATGGACATAGTACCCTTTGCACGCTTACACCTCAGACCACTGCAACTGTGCATGCTAAGTCAGTGGAATGGGGATTACTCAGACTTATCCCCTTCTCTGAATCTGGATCAAGAGACCAGAAATTCTCTTCTATGGTGGCTTTCTCGGCCACATCTGTCCAGGGGGATGCCATTCAGCAGACCAGACTGGACAATTGTAACAACAGACGCCAGCCTTCTAGGTTGGGGTGCCGTCTGGAATTCTCTGAAGGCTCAGGGACAATGGAGTCAGGAGGAGAGTCTCCTGCCAATAAACATTCTGGAATTGAGAGCAGTTCTCAATGCACTCCTGGCTTGGCCCCAGTTGACAACTCGGGGGTTCATCAGGTTTCAGTCGGACAACATCACGACCGTAGCTTACATCAACCATCAGGGAGGGACAAGAAGCTCCCTAGCTATGATGGAAGTATCAAAGATAATTCGCTGGGCAGAGTCTCACTCTTGCCACCTGTCAGCAATCCACATCCCGGGAGTGGAGAACTGGGAAGCGGATTTCTTAAGTCGTCAGACTTTTCATCCGGGGGAGTGGGAACTTCATCCGGAGGTCTTTGCCCAAATACTTCGACGTTGGGGCAAACCAGAGATAGATCTCATGGCGTCTCGACAGAACGCCAAGCTTCCTCGTTACGGGTCCAGATCCAGGGATCCAGGAGCAGTCCTGATAGATGCCCTGACAGCACCTTGGGACTTTCAGGATGGCTTACGTGTTTCCACCCTTCCCGATGCTTCCTCGATTGATTGCCAGAATCAAACAGGAGAGAGCATCAGTGATTCTAATAGCACCTGCATGGCCACGCAGGACTTGGTATGCAGACCTGGTGGACATGTCATCCTGTCCACCTTGGTCTCTACCTCTGAAACAGGACCTTCTGATTCAGGGTCCTTTCAAACATCAAAAATCTAACTTCTCTGAAGCTGACTGCTTGGAAATTGAACGCTTGATTTTATCAAGACGTGGGTTTTCTGAGTCAGTTATTGATACCTTAATACAGGCTAGGAAACCTGTTACCAGAAAGATTTACCATAAGATATGGCGTAAATACCTATATTGGTGTGAATCCAAAGGTTACTCTTGGAGTAAGGTTAGGATTCCTAGGATATTGTCTTTTCTACAAGAAGGTTTAGAAAAGGGTTTATCTGCTAGTTCATTAAAGGGACAGATCTCAGCTCTGTCCATTCTGTTACACAAACGTCTGTCAGAAGTTCCTGACGTCCAGGCTTTTTGTCAGGCTTTGGCCAGAATTAAGCCTGTGTTTAAAACTGTTGCTCCACCATGGAGTTTAAACCTTGTTCTTAATGTTTTACAGGGCGTTCCGTTTGAACCCCTTCATTCCATTGATATAAAGTTGTTATCTTGGAAAGTTCTATTTTTAATGGCTATTTCCTCGGCTCGAAGAGTCTCTGAATTATCAGCCTTACATTGTGATTCTCCTTATTTGATTTTTCATTCGGATAAGGTAGTTCTGCGTACTAAACCTGGGTTCTTACCTAAGGTAGTTACTAACAGGAATATCAATCAAGAGATTGTTGTTCCTTCTTTGTGCCCAAATCCTTCTTCGAAGAAGGAACGTCTACTGCACAACCTGGATGTAGTCCGTGCTCTAAAATTTTACTTACAGGCAACTAAGGAATTTCGACAAACGTCTTCTCTGTTTGTCGTTTACTCTGGTCAGAGGAGAGGTCAAAACGCTTCTGCTACCTCTCTTTCTTTTTGGCTTCGTAGCATAATTCGTTTAGCTTATGAGACTGCTGGACAGCAGCCTCCTGAAAGAATTACAGCTCATTCTACTAGAGCTGTGGCTTCCACTTGGGCCTTCAAGAATGAGGCCTCTGTTGAACAGATTTGCAAGGCTGCAACTTGGTCTTCGCTTCATACTTTTTCCAAATTTTACAAATTTGACACTTTTGCTTCATCGGAGGCTATTTTTGGGAGAAAGGTTCTTCAGGCAGTGGTTCCTTCTGTATAAAGAGCCTGCCTATCCCTCCCGTCATCCGTGTACTTTTGCTTTGGTATTGGTATCCCAGAAGTAATGATGACCCGTGGACTGATCACACTTAACAGAAGAAAACATAATTTATGCTTACCTGATAAATTCCTTTCTTCTGTAGTGTGATCAGTCCACGGCCCGCCCTGTTTTTAAGGCAGGTAAATATTTTTTAATTTATACTCCAGTCACCACTTCACCCTTGGCTTCTCCTTTCTCGTTGGTCCTTGGTCGAATGACTGGGAGTGACGTAGAGGGGAGGAGCTATATGCAGATGCATGTGTGAGGAGCTCAGATCCACTGAAAAAGCTTATTGAAGGCGTCATTTGGTATCGTATTCCCCTCTGGGCTTGGTTGGGTCTCAGCAAAGCAGATACCAGGGACTGTATAGGGGTTAAATGTAAAAAACGGCTCCGGTTCCGTTGTTTTAAGAGTTAAAGCTTTCAAATTTGGTGTGCAATACTTTTAAGGCTTTAAAGACACTGTGGTGAAATTTTGGTGAATTTTGAACAATTCCTTCATACTTTTTCACATATTCAGTAATAAAGTGTGTTCAGTTTAAAATTTAAAGTGACAGTAACGGTTTTATTTTAAAACGGTTTTTTGTGCTTTGTTATCAAGTTTATGCCTATTAACATGTCTGAACCATCAGATAGACGATGTTCTGTATGTTCGGAAGCCAAGGTTCCTCTCCATTTAAATATATGTGATGAATGTGACAAACAAAGTAGGGACAATGATGCCACTGATAATAATGTTGCCCAAAATGATTCCTTAAGTGAGGGGAGTAAGCATGGTACTGCATCATCTCCTTCTATGTCTACACCAGTCTTGCCCACTCAGGAGGTCCCTAGTTCATCTAGTGCGCCAATCCTCCTTACTATGCAACAATTAACGGCTGTAATGGATAATTCTATTAAAAACATTTTAGCCAAAATGCCCACTTATCAGCGAAAGCGCGACTGCTCTGTTTTAGATACTGAAGAGCATGAGGACGCTGATGATAATGGTTCTGACATGCCCTTACACCAGTCTGAAGGGGCCAGGGAGGTTTTGTCTGAGGGAGAAATTTCAGATTCAGGAAAAATTTCTCAACAAGCTGAACCTGACGTTATTACATTCAAATTTAAATTGGAACATCTCCGCGCTCTGCTTAAGGAGGTGTTATCTACTCTGGATGATTGTGACAATTTGGTCATTCCAGAGAAATTATGTAAGATGGACAAGTTCCTAGAGGTCCCGGTGCCCCCCCGAAGCTTTTCCTATACCCAAGCGGGTGGCGGACATTGTAAATAAAGAATGGGAAAGGCCCGGCATACCTTTTGTCCCTCCCCCTATATTTAAGAAATTATTTCCTATGGTCGACCCCAGGAAGGACTTATGGCAGACAGTCCCCAAGGTCGAGGGGGCGGTTTCTACTCTAAACAAACGCACTACTATCCCTATAGAAGATAGTTGTGCTTTCAAAGATCCTATGGTTAAAAAATTAGAGGGGTTTGCTTAAAAAGATGTTTGTTCAGCAAGGTTACCTTCTACAACCAATTTCATGCATTGTTCCTGTCACTACAGCAGCGTGTTTCTGGTTCGAAGAACTAGAAAAGTTGCTCAATAAAGAATCTTCTTATGAGGAGGTTATGGACAGAGTTCAAGCACTTAAATTGGCTAACTCTTTTACCTTAGACGCCACTTTGCAATTAGCTAGATTAGCGGCGAAAAATTCAGGTTTTGCTATTGTGGCGCGCAGAGCACTTTGGCTAAAGTCTTGGTCAGCGGATGTGTCCTCCAAGAACAAATTGCTTAACATCCCTTTCAAGGGGAAAACGCTGTTTGGCCCTGACTTGAAAGAGATTATTTCAGACATCACTGGGGGAAAGGGCCACGCCCTTCCTCAGGATAGGTCTTTTAAGGCTAAAAATAAACCAAATGTTCGTCCCTTTCGCAGAAACGGACCAGACTCAAATTCTACATCCTCTAAGCAAGAGGGTAATTCTTCTCAAACCAAGCCAGCCTGGAGACCGATGCAAGGCTGGAACAAAGGTAAGCAGGCCAAGAAGCCTGCTACCGCTACTAAGACAGCATGAGATGTTGGCCCCCGATCCGGGACCGGATCTGGTGTGGGGCAGACTCTCTCTCTTCGCTCAGGCTTGGGCAAGAGATGTTCAGGATCCTTCGGCGCTAGAAATAGTTTCTCAAGGTTATCTCCTGGAATTCAAGGAACTACCCCCAAGGGGAAGGTTCCACAGGTCTCAATTGTCTTCAGACCAAATAAAAAGACAGGCATTCTTACATTGTGTAGAAGACCTGTTAAAAATGGGAGTGATTCATCCTGTTCCATTAGGAGAACAAGGGGATGGGGTTTTACTCCAATCTGTTCATAGTTCCCAAAAAAGAGGGAACATTCAGGCCAATTTTGGATCTCAAGATCCTAAACAAATTTCTCAGGGTTCCATCGTTCAAAATGGAAACCATTCGGACAATTCTTCCTACCATCCAGGAAGGTCAATTCATGACCACGGTGGATTTAAAGGATGCGTATCTACATATTCCTATCCACAAGGAACATCATCGGTTCCTAAGGTTCGCCTTTCTGGACAAGCATTACCAGTTTGTGGCACTTCCATTCGGATTAGCCACTGCTCCAAGAATTTTCACAAAGGTACTAGGGTCCCTTCTAGCGGTGCTAAGGCCAAGGGGCATTGCAGTAGTACCTTACTTGGACGACATACTGATTCAAGCGTCGTCTCTGCCACAAGCAAAGGCTCATACGGACATTGTCCTAGCCTTTCTCAGATCTCATGGGTGGAAAGTGAACGTAGAAAAAAGTTCTCTATTCCCGTCAACAAGAGTTCCCTTCTTGGGAACAATAATAGACTCCTTAGAAATGAAGATTTTTCTGACAGAGGTCAGAAAATCAAAACTTCTAAGCTCTTGTCAAGTACTTCATTCTGTTCTTCTTCCTTCCATAGCGCAGTGCATGGAAGTAATAGGTTTGATGGTTGCGGCAATGGACATAGTTCCTTTTGCGCGAATTCATCTAAGACCATTACAACTGTGCATGCTCAGACAGTGGAATGGGGATTATACAGACTTGTCTCCGACGATCCAAGTAGATCAGAGGACCAGAGATTCACTCCGTTGGTGGCTGACCCTTGACAACCTGTCACAAGGGATGAGCTTCCGCAGACCAGAGTGGGTCATTGTCACGACCGACGCCAGTCTGGTGGGCTGGGGCGCGGTCTGGGAACCCCTGAAAGCTCAGGGTCTATGGTCTCGGGAAGAATCTCTTCTCCCGATAAACATTCTGGAACTGAGAGCGATATTCAATGCTCTCAAGGCTTGGCCTCAACTAGCAAAGGCCAAATTTATAAGGTTTCAATCAGACAACATGACGACTGTTGCATATATCAACCATCAGGGGGGAACAAGGAGTTCCCTGGCGATGGAAGAAGTGACCAAAGTAATTCAATGGGCGGAGATTCACTCCTGCCACTTGTCTGCAATCCACATCCCAGGAGTGGAAAATTGGGAAGCGGATTTTCTGAGTCGTCAGACATTTCATCCGGGGGAGTGGGAACTCCATCCGGAAATCTTTGCCCAAATAACTCAATTATGGGGCATTCCAGACATGGATCTGATGGCGTCTCGTCAGAACTTCAAGGTTCCTTGCTACGGGTCCAGATCCAGGGATCCCAAGGCGATTCTAGTAGATGCACTAGTAGCGCCCTGGACCTTCAACCTAGCTTATGTATTCCCACCGTTTCCTCTCATTCCCAGGCTGGTAGCCAGGATCAATCAGGAGAGGGCTTCGGTGATCTTGATAGCTCCTGCGTGGCCACGCAGAACTTGGTATGCAGACCTGGTGAATATGTCATCGGCTCCACCATGGAAGCTACCTTTGAGACGGGACCTTCTTGTTCAAGGTCCGTTCGAACATCCGAATCTGGCCTCACTCCAACTGACTGCTTGGAGATTGAACGCTTGATTTTATCAAAGCGTGGGTTCTCAGATTCTGTCATTGATACTCTTATTCAGGCTAGAAAGCCTGTAACTAGAAAAATTTACCATAAAATATGGAAAAAATATATCTGTTGGTGCGAATCTAAAGGATTCCCATGGAACAAGATAAAAATTCCTAAGATTCTATCCTTTCTACAAGAGGGTTTGGAGAAAGGATTATCTGCAAGTTCTTTGAAGGGACAGATTTCTGCTTTATCTGTTTTACTTCACAAAAAGCTGGCGGCTGTGCCAGATGTTCAAGCTTTTGTTCAGGCTCTGGTTAGAATCAAGCCTGTTTACAAACCTTTGACTCCTCCTTGGAGTCTCAATTTAGTTCTTTCAGTTCTTCAAGGGGTTCCGTTTGAACCCTTACATTCCGTAGATATTAAGTTATTATCTTGGAAAGTTTTGTTTTTGGTTGCAATTTCTTCTGCTAGAAGAGTTTCAGAGTTATCTGCTCTGCAGTGTTCTCCTCCTTATCTGGTGTTCCATGCAGATAAGGTGGTTTTGCGTACTAAACCTGGTTTTCTTCCGAAAGTTGTTTCTAACAAAAATATTAACCAGGAGATAGTTGTGCCTTCTTTGTGTCCGAATCCAGTTTCAAAGAAGCAACGTTTGTTGCACAATTTGGATGTAGTTCGTGCTCTAAAATTCTATTTAGAAGCTACAAAGGATTTCAGACAAACTTCTTCCTTGTTTGTTGTTTATTCTGGTAAAAGGAGAGGTCAAAAAGCAACTTCTACCTCTCTCTCTTTTTGGCTTAAAAGCATCATCCGATTGGCTTATGAGACTGCCGGACGGCAGCCTCCTGAAAGAATCACAGATCACTCTACTAGGACTGTGGCTTCCACATGGGCCTTCAAGAAAGAGGCTTCTGTTGATCAGATATGTAAGGCAGCGACTTGGTCTTCACTGCACACTTTTACCAAATTTTACAAATTTTATACTTTTGCTTCTTCGGAGGCTATTTTTGGGAGAAAGGTTTTGCAAGCCGTGGTGCCTTCCATCTAGGTGACCTGATTTGCTCCCTCCCATCATCCGTGTCCTAAAGCTTTGGTATTGGTTCCCACAAGTAAGGATGACGCCGTGGACCGGACACACCTATGTTGGAGAAAACAGAATTTATGCTTACCTGATAAATTACTTTCTCCAACGGTGTGTCCGGTCCACGGCCCGCCCTGGTTTTTTAATCAGGTCTGATGAATTATTTTCTCTAACTACAGTCACCACTGTATCATATGATTTCTCCTATGCATATTCCTCCTTTACGTCGGTCGAATGACTGGGGAAGGCGGAGCCTAGGAGGGATCATGTGACCAGCTTTGCTGGGCTCTTTGCCATTTCCTGTTGGGGAAGAGAATATCCACAAGTAAGGATGACGCCGTGGACCGGACACACCGTTGGAGAAAGTAATTTATCAGGTAAGCATAAATTCTGTTTTTGTATATTATTACCTCACTGTGCTCATAATTGTTGAGCCATGTTGCTTTTTAATTTACACTGTGTGTGTTTTTAACATTTTTTGTGTGGGTAGTAAGGAGTTAATCAATCACTGCTATTGGCATAAATTGGTATCCTTTTCCTTACACCTGCAGTCTATGATTAAGCGCCACCAAGGGGCGCGAAACGCGCAAGACAGTTCTCTTGAGTTTAAAATTTCACAAACGCAAAGAAAAAAATCAGTGCTAAAAATCCCCAGTTGAAAAAACATAATTTATGTAAGAACTTACCTGATAAATTCATTTCTTTGATATTGGCAAGAGTCCATGAGCTAGTGACATATGGGATCTACAATCCTACCAGGAGGGGCAAAGTTTCCCAAACCTCAAAATGCCTATAAATACACCCCTCACCACACCCACAATTCAGTTTAACGAATAGCCAAGCATTGGGTGATAAAGAAAGGAGTAGAAAGCATCAACAAAGGAAATTTGGAAATAATTGTGCTTTATACAAAAAATCATAACCACCATAAAAAGGGTGGGCCTCATGGACTCTTGCCAATATGAAAGAAATGAATTTATCAGGTAAGTTCTTACATAAATTATGTTTTCTTTCATGTAATTGGCAAGAGTCCATGAGCTAGTGACATATGGGATATCAATACCCAAGATGTGGAGTCTTCCACTCAAGAGTCACTAGAGAGGGAGGGAATAAAACAAAAAACAGCTGAGAAAATAATCCACAACCCAAAAATAAGTTATTTTCACTTTTGAAAGAAAAAAACTTAAATCAAAAAGCAGAAGAATCAAACTGAAACAGCTGCCTGAAGAACTTTTCTACCAAAAACTGCTTCCGAAGAAGCAAATACATCAAAATGGTAGAATTTAGTAAATGTATGCAAAGAGGACCAAGTGGCTGCTTTGCAAATCTGATCAACTGAAGCTTCATTCTTAAAAGCCCATGAAGTAGAGACTAATCTAGTAGAATGAGCTGAAATTCTCTGAGGCGGGGTTTGACCCGACTCCAAATAAGCTTGATGAATCAAAAGTTTCAACCAAGAAGCCAAGGAAATAGCAGAAGCTTTCTGACCTTTCCTAGGACCAGAAAATAAAACAAATAGACTAGAAGTCTTCATGAAATTTTTAGTAGCTTCCACATAATATTTCAAAGCTCTTACCACATCCAAAGAATGTAAGGATCTCTCCAAAGAATTCTTAGGATTAGGACATAAAGAAGGGACAACAATTTCTCTACTAATGTTGTTAGAATTCACAACCTTAGGTAAAAATTGAAAAGAAGTCCGCAAAACTGCCTTATCCTGATGAAAAATCAGAAAAGGAGACTCACAAGAAAGAGCAGATAGCTCAGAAACTGTTCTAGCGGAAGAGATAGCCAAAAGGAACAACACTTTCCAAGAAAGTAGTTTAATGTCCAAAGAATGCATAGGTTCAAATGGAGGAGCCTGTAAAGCCCTCAGAACCAAATTAAGACTCCAAGGAGGAGAAATTGACTTAATGACAGGTTTAATACGAACTAAAGCCTGTACAAAACAGTGTATATCAGGAAGTATAGCAATTTTTCTGTGAAATAAAACAGAAAGAGCGGAGATTTGTCCTTTCAAGGAACTTGCAGACAAAACTTATCCAAACCATCCTGAAGAAACTGCAAAATTCTAGGAATTCTAAAAGAATGCCAGGAGAAATTATGAGAAGAACATCATGAAATGTAAGTCTTCCAAACTCTATAATAAATCTTTCTAGAGACAGATTTACGAGCTTGTAACATAGTATTAATCACTGAATCAGAGAAACCTCTATGACTTAGAACTAAGCGTTCAATTTCCATACCTTCAAATTTAATGATTTGAGATCCTGATGGAAAAACGGACCTTGAGATAGTAGGTCCGGCCGTAACGGAAGTGGCCAAGGTGGGCAACTGGACATCCGAACCAGATCCGCATACCAAAACATGTGTGGCCATGCTGGAGCCACCAGCAACACAAAAGACTGTTCCATGATGATTTTGGGAATCACTCTTGGAAGGAGAACTAGAGACGGGAAGATGTAAGCAGGTTGATAATACCAAGGAAGTGTCAGCGCATCCACTGCTTCCGCCTGAACATCCCTGGACCTGGACAGATATCTGGGAAGTTTCTTGTTTAGATGAGAGGCCATGAGATCTATCTCTGGAAGCCCCCACGTCTGAACAATCTGAGAAAACACATCTGGATGGAGAGACCACTCCCCTGGATGTAAAGTCTGGCGGCTGAGATAATCCGCCTCCCAATTGTCTACACCTGGGATATGCACCACAGAGATTAGACAGGAGCTGGATTCCGCCCAAGCAAGTATCCAAGATACTTCTTTCATAGCTTGGGGACTGAGAGTCCCACCCTGATGATTGACATAAGCCACAGTTGTGATATTGTCTGTCTGAAAACAAATGAACGGTTCTCTCTTTAGTAGAGGCCAGAACTGAAGAGCCCTGAGAATTGCACGGAGTTCTAAAATATTTATTGGTAATCTCGCCTCTTGAGATTTCCAAACCCCTTGTGCTGTCAGAGACCCCCAAACAGCTCCCCAACCTGAAAGACTCGCATCTGTTGTGATCACAGTCCAGGTTGGGCGAACAAAAGAAGCCCCTTGAACCAAACGATGGTGATCTATCCACCATGTCAGAGAGTGTCGTACATTGGGATTCAAGGATATTAATTGTGATATCTTTGTATAATCCCTGCACCATTGATTCAACATACAAAGCTGTAGAGGTCTCATGTGAAAACGAGCAAAGGGGATTGCATCCGATGCTGCAGTCATGAGACCTAAAACTTCCATGCACATAGCCACTGAAGGGAATGACTGAGACTGAAGGAGCCGACATGCTGCGACCAATCTTAAACGTCTCTTGTCTGTTAGAGACAGAGTCATGGACACTGAATCTATCTGGAAGCCTAAAAAAGGTGACCCTTGTCTGAGGAATCAAGAAACTTTTTGGTAAATTGATCCTCCAACCATGTTTCCGAAGAAACAACACTAGGTGATTCGTGTGAGATTCTGCAGTATGTAAAGACTGAGCTAGTACCAAGATATCGTCCAAATAAGGAAACACTGCAATACCCTGTTCTCTGATTACAGATAGTAGGGCACCCAGAACCTTTGAAAAGATTCTTGGAGCTGTTGCTAGGCCAAATGGAAGAGCAACAAATTGGTAATGCTTGTCTAAAAAAGAGAATCTCAGAAACTGATAGTGTTCTGGATGAATCGGAATATGAAGGTATGCATCCTGCAAGTCTATTGTGGACATATAATGTCCTTGCTGAACAACAGGCAGAATAGTCCTTATAGTCACCATCTTAAAAGTTGGTACTCTTACATAACGATTCATAATTTTCAGATCCAGAACAAATTTTCCTTCTTTGGTACAATGAATAGGTTTGAATAAAACCCCAAACCTTGTTCCTGAGGAGGAACTGGCATGATTACCCCTGAAGACTCCAGGTCTGAAACACACTTCAGAAAAGCCTGCGCTTTTACTGGATTTACAGGAATGTGTGAGAGAAAAAATCTTCTCACAGGAGGTCTTACTTTGAATCCTATTCGATACCCTTGAGAGACAATGCTCTGACTCCAATGATTTTGGACAGATTTTATCCAAAAATCCTTGAAAAACCTTAATCTGCCCCCTACCAGCTGAGCTGGAATGAGCGCCGCACCTTCATGCGGACTTAGGGGCAGATTTTGGTTTCCTAAATGGCTTGGATTTATTCCAATTTGAGGAAGGCTTCCAACTGGAAGCAGATTCCTTGGGAGGAGGATTGAGTTTTTGTTCCTTATTCTGACAAAAGGAACGAAAACGGTTAGAAGCCTTAGATTTACCCTTAGGTTTTTTATCCTGAGGCAAAAAAACTCCTTTTCCTCCAGTGATAGTTGAAATAATAGAATCCAACTGAGAACCAAATAAATTATTACCTTGGAAAGAAAGAGACAGTAATCTAGATTTAGATGTCATATCAGCATTCCAAGATTTAAGCCACAAAGCTCTTCTAGCTAATACAGCTAAAGACATGGATCTAACATCAATTTTGATAATATCAAAAATGGCATCACAAATAAAATGATTAGCATGTTGCAGTAGGCGAACAATGCTAGATATGTCAGAATCCAATTCATGTTGCACTAAATTTTCCAACCAGAAAGTTGATGCAGCAGCAACATCACCCAAAGAAATAGCAGGTCTGAGAAGATGACCTGAATATAAATAGGCCTTTCTTAGATAAGATTCAAGCTTCCTATTTAAAGGATCCTTAAAGGAAGTGCTATCTTCCATAGGAATAGTGGTACGTTTAGCAAGAGTAGAAATAGCCCCATCAACTTTGGGGATTTTTTCCCAAAACTCTATAGATTTTGCTGGTAAAGGATACAATCTCTTAAACCTTGAAGAAGGAATAAAAGAAGTACCTAGCTTATTCCATTCCCTAGAAATCATATCAGAAATGGCCTCAGGAATGGGAAAAACACCTGGAGAAACCACAGGAGGTTTAAAACAGCATTTAAACGTTTATTAGACTTAACGTCAATAGGACTGGTTACTTCAATATCCAAAGTAATTAACACTATAAAGAACGCATATACTCTATTTCTTTCATGTAATTAGCAAGAGTCCATGAGCTAGTGACGTATGGGATATACATTCCTACCAGGAGGGGCAAAGTTTCCCAAACCTCAAAATGCCTATAAATACACCCCTCACCACACCCACAAATCAGTTTTACAAACTTTGCCTCCTATGGAGGTGGTGAAGTAAGTTTGTGCTAGATTCTACATTGATATGCGCTCCGCAGCAGGTTGGAGCCCGGTTTTCCTCTCAGCGTGCAGTGAATGTCAGAGGGATGTGAGGAGAGTATTGCCTATTTGAATGCAGTGATCTCCTTCTACGGGGTCTATTTCATAGGTTCTCTGTTATCGGTCGTAGAGATTCATCTCTTACCTCCCTTTTCAGATCGACGATATACTCTTATATATACCATTTCCTCTACTGATTCTCGTTTCAGTACTTGTTTGGCTTTCTACTACATGTAGATGAGTGTCCTGGGGTAAGTAAGTCTTATTTTCTGTGACACTCTAAGCTATGGTTGGGCACTTTTATATAAAGTTCTAAATATATGTATTCAAACATTTATTTGCCTTGACTCAGGATGTTCAACATTCCTTATTTCAGACAGTCAGTTTCATATTTGGGATAATGCATATGAATAAATCATTTTTTCTTACCTTAAAAATTTGACTTTTCCCTGTGGGCTGTTAGGCTCGCGGGGGCTGAAAATGCTTCATTTTATTGCGTCATTCTTGGCGCGGACTTTTTTGGCGCAAAATTTTTTCTGTTTCCGGCGTCATACGTGTCGCCGGAAGTTGCGTCATTTTTGACGTTTTTTTGCGCCAAAAGTGTCGGCGTTCCGGATGTGGCGTAATTTTGGCGCCAAAAGCATTTAGGCGCCAAATAATCTGGGCGTCTTTTTTGGCGCTTAAAAAATATGGGCGTCACTATTGTCTCCACATTATTTAAGTCTCATTATTTTGTGCTTCTGGTTGCTAGAAGCTTGTTCTATGGCATTTTTTTCCCATTCCTGAAACTGTCATTTAACCCCTTAATGACCACAGCACTTTTCCATTTTCTGTCCGTTTGGGACCAAGGCTATTTTTACATTTTTGCGGTGTTTGTGTTTAGCTGTAATTTTCATCTTACTCATTTACTGTACCCACACATATTATATACCGTTTTTCTCGCCATTAAATGGACTTTCTAAAGATACCATTATTTTCATCATATCTTAGAATTTACTATAAAAAAAATTATAAAATATGAGGAAAAAATTGAAAAAAACACACTTTTTCTAACTTTGACCCCCAAAATCTGTTACACATCTACAACCACCAAAAAACACCCGTGCTAAATAGTTTCTAAATTTTGTCCTGAGTTTAGAAATACCCAATGTTTACATCTTCTTTGCTTTTTTTGTAAGTTATAGGGCCATAAATACAAGTTGCACTTTGCTATTTCCAAACCATTATTTTTCAAAATTAGCGCTAGTTACATTAGAACACTAATATCTTTCAGGAATCTCTGAATATCCATTGACATGTATATAATTTTTTTTAGTAGACATCCCAAAGTATTGATCTAGGCCCATTTTGGTATATTTCATGCCACCATTTCACCGCCAAATGCGATTAAATACAAAAAATCGTTCACTTTTTTACAAATTTTTTCACAAACTTTTGGTTTCTCACTGAAATTATTTACAAACAGCTTGTGCAATTATGGCTTAAATGGTTGTAAATTCTTCTCTGGGATCCCCTTTGTTCAGAAATAGCAGACATATATGGCTTTGGCGTTGCTTTTTAGTAATTAGAAGGCTGCTAAATGCCACTGCGCACTACACGTGTATTATGCCCAGCAGTGAAGGGGTTAATTATGGAGCATGTAGGGAGCTTCTAGGGTTAATTTTAGATTTAGTGTAGTGTAGTAGACAACCCCAAGTATTGATCTAGGCCCATTTTGGTATATTTCATGCCACCATTTCACCGCCAAATGCGATCAAATTAAAAAAAACATTAAATTTTTCACAATTTTAGGTTTCTCACTGAAATCATTTACAAACAGCTTGTGCAATTATGGCACAAATGGTTGTAAATGCTTCTCTGGGATCCCCTTTGTTCAGAAATAGCAGACATATATGGCTTTGGCGTTGCTTTTTGGTAATTAGAAGGCCGCCAAATGCCGCTGCATTTCACACGTGTATTATGGCTAGCAGTGAAGGGGTTAATTATGTAGCTTGTAGGGAGCTTGCAGGGTTAATTTTAGCTTTAGTGTAGAGCTCAGCCTCCCACCTGAAACATGAGACCCCCTGATCTCTCCCAAACAGCTCTCTTCCCTCCCCCACCCCCCAATTGTCCCCGCCATCTTAAGTACTGGCAGAAACTCTGCCAGTACTAAAATAAAAGCTATATTTGGGGTTTTTTTTTTAGCATATTTACATATGCTGCTGTGTAGGATCCCCCCTTAGCCCCCAGCCTTACTGATCCCCCACCAAAGAGCTCTCTAACCCTCCCCCTCTGCCTTAATGGGCGCCATCTTGGGTACTGGCAGCTGTCTGCCAGTACCCAGTTTAGTGAATAATGTGCCTTTTTTTTAAAAATAAAAACCCTTTTCTGCAGTGTAGCTTCCCCCCCCCCCCCCCCAAGATCAACCCCCCACCCCTTCCACATCTCTTAGCTGTTATTTACAGCTTTCAAAAAGTTAATTGAAGTACTTTTTAAACTTGATTTTTCTGTAGTGTAGCGGTTCCCTCCCGCTCCCGCCCCGTGCACGCGCCCCCCCCCCCCCCCCCCCGTGCACGCGCGCGCTCCCGTGCGCGCTCCCGCCCCTCCTGCCCCCGATCCCGCCCCCCTCCACTCCACTGGGCACATCGATGGCCGCCCACCCGCCTCCCACGTAAGCTCCCACCCATCAACGATACCGGCCACCGATGTCCGGTGCAGAGAGGGCCACAGAGTGGCTCTCTCTGCATCGGATGGCCAAGGGGGGTTATTGCAGGATGCCTCCATATCGAGGCATCACTGCAATAACCGGAAAGCAGCTGGAAGCGAGCAGGATCGCTTCCAGCTGCTTTCCACACCGAGGACGTGTAGGGTACGTTCTCAGGCATTAACTGCCTTTTCTCCAACATAGGTGTGTCCGGTCCACGGCGTCATCCTTACTTGTGGGATATTCTCTTCCCCAACAGGAAATGGCAAAGAGCCCAGCAAAGCTGGTCACATGATCCCTCCTAGGCTCCGCCTTCCCCAGTCATTCTCTTTGCCGTTGTACAGGCAACATCTCCACGGAGATGGCTTAGAGTTTTTTGGTGTTTAAATGTAGTTTTTATTCTTCAATCAAGAGTTTGTTATTTTAAAATAGTGCTGGTATGTACTATTTACTCTGAAACAGGAAAGAGATGAAGATTTCTGTTTGTAAGAGGAAAATGATTTTAGCAACCGTTACTAAAATCGATGGCTGTTTCCACACAGGACTGTTGAGAGGAATTAACTTCAGTTGGGGGAAACAGTGAGCAGACTTTTGCTGCTTGAGGTATGACACATTTCTAACAAGACTCTGTAATGCTGGAAGCTGTCATTTTCCCTATGGGAACCGGTAAGCCATTTTCTTAGTTTAAGTAAAAGAATAAAGGGCTTCATTAGGGCTTAAAAAACTGGTAGACATTTTTCTGGGCTAAAACGATTACTTTACTAAGTATATTTGGCAGATTATTACTTTTAATAGTTGTTAAATCTTGGGGATTGTTTTAATAAAAACGGCAGGCACTGTATTGGACACCTTTTTCACTGGGGGCCTTTTCTAGTCATAGACAGAGCCTCATTTTCGCGCCTCTAATGCGCAGTTGTTTTTGGAAAGCATGGCATGCAGATGCATGTGTGAGGAGCTAAGAACCACTGAAAAAGCTTATAGAAGGCATCATTTGGTATCGTATTCCCCTCTGGGCTTGGTTGGGTCTCAGCAAAGCAGATACCTGGGACTGTATAGGGGTTAAATGTAAAAACGGCTCCGGTTCCGTTATTTTAAGGGTTAAAGCTTTCAAATTTGGTGTGCAATACTTTTAAGGCTTTAAGTTACTGTGGTGAAATTTTGGTGAAATTTGAACAATTCCTTCATACTTTTTCACATATTCAGTAATAAAGTGTGTTCAGTTTGAAATTTAAAGGGACAGTAACGGTTTTATTGTAAAACGTTTTTTGTGCTTTGTTGACAAGTTTAAGCCTGTTTAACATGTCTGAACCATCAGATAACGATGTTCTATATGTATGAAAGCCAATGTGTCTCCCCATTTAAATATATGTGATATATTTGTGTCATAATGTCCAAACAAAGTAGGGATAATAATGCCATAGATAGGATATTGCCCAAGATGATTCCTCTAATGAGGGGAGTAAGCATGGTACTGCATCATCCCCTTCTGTGTCTACACCAGTTTTGCCCACACAAGAGGCCCCTAGTACATCTAGTGCGCCAATACTTATTACCATACAACAATTAATGGCTGTAATGGATAATTCTATTGCATGCATTTTTTTTCCAAAATGCCTACTTATCAGAGAAAGCGTGATTGCTCTGTTTTAAACACTGAAGAGCAAGAGGACGCTGATGATATCTGTTCTGACATACCCTCACACCTATCTGAAGGGGCCAGGAGGGAGGTTTTGTCTGAGGGAGAAATTTCAGATTCAGGGAAAATTTCTCAACAAGCAGAACCTGATATTGTAACTTTTAAATTTAAATTTCAACATCTCCACGCACTACTTAAGGAGGTATTATCTACTCTGGATGATTGTGACAATTTGGTCATTCCAGAGAAATTAGGTAAGATGGACAAGTTCCTAGAGGTTCCGGTGCCCCCCGATGTTTTTCCTATACCCAAGCGGGTGGCGGACATAGTAAATAAGGAGTGGGAAAGGCCCGGCATACCTTTTGTCCTCCCCCTATATTTAAGAAATTAGTTCCTATAGTCGACCCCAGAAAGGACTTATAGCATACAGTCCCCAAGGTCGAGGGGGGCGGTTTCTACTCTAAACAAACGCACTTCTATTCCTATAGAAGATAGTTGTGCTTTCAAGATCCTATGGATTAAAGGTTAGAGGGTTTGCTTAAAAAGATGTTTGTTCAGCAAGGTTACCTTCTACAACCAATTTCATGCATTGTTCCTGTCACTACAGCTGCGTGTTTCTGGTTCGAAGAACTAGAAAAGTCGCTCAATAAAGAATCTTCGTACGAGGAGGTTTTGGACAGAGTTCAAGCTCTTAAATTGGCTAACTCTTTTTTATTTTAGATGCCGCTTTGCAATTAGCTAGATTAGCGGCGAATAATTCAGGGTTTGCTATCGTGGCGCGCAGAGCGCTTTTGCTTAACATCCCTTTCAAGGGTAAAACACTGTTTGGCCCTGACTTGAAAGAGATTATTTCAGACATCACTGGGGGAAAGGGCCACGCCCTTCCTCTGGATAGGTCTTTTAAGGCTAAAAAGAAGCCAAATTTTCGTCCCTTTCGCAGAAACGGACCAGCCTCAAATTCTACACCCTCTAAGCAAGAGGGTAATACTTCTCAAACCAAGCCAGCCTGGAGGCCGATGCAAGGCTGGAACAAGGGTAAGCAGGCCAAGTCACCTGCCACTGCTACCAAAACAGCATGAAGTGTTGGCCCCCGATCTGGGAAGGATCTGGTGGGGGGCAGACTTTCTCTCTTTGCTCAGGCTGGGGCAAGAGATGTTCAGGATCCTTGGGCGCTAGAAATAGTTTCTCAAGGTTATCTCCTGGAATTCAGGGAACTACCCCCAAGGGGAAGGTTCCACGGGTCTCAATTATCTTCGAACAGGCATTCTTACACTGTGTAGAAGACCTGTTAAGCATGGGAGTGATTCATCCTGTTCCATTAGGAGAACAAGGGATGGGTTTTTACTCCAACCTGTTCATAATTCCCAAAAAAGAGGGAACATTCAGACCTATTTTAGATCTCAAGATTCTAAACAAGTTTCTAAGGGTTTCATCATTCAAAATGGAAACCATTCGAACGATCCTTCCTACCATCCAGGAAGGTCAATTCATGACCACGGTGGACTTAAAGGATGCGTACCTACGTATTCCTATCCACAAGGACCATTTTCGGTTCCTAAGGTTCGCCTTTCTGGACAAGCATTACCTGTGGCACTTCCATTCGGATTAGCCACTGCTCCAAGGATTTTCACAAGGGTACGAGGGTCCCTTCTAGCGGTGCTAAGACCAAGGGGCATTGCAGTAGTACCTTACTTGGACGACATCCTGATTCAAGTGTCGTCTCTGTCAAAAGCAAGGGCTCATACGGACATTGTCCTAGCCTTTCTCAGATCTCACAGGTGGAAAGTGAACATAGAAAAAAGTTCTCTGTCCCCGTCAACAAGAGTTCCCTTCTTGGGAACAATAATAGTTTCCTTAGAAATGAAGGTTTTTTCTGACAGAGGCCAGAAAATCAAAACTTCTAAGCTCTTGTCAGGTACTTCATTCTGTTCTTCTTCCTTCCATAGCGCAGTCCATGGAAGTAATAGGGTTGATGGTTGCGGCAATGGACATAGTTCCTTTTGCACAAATTCATCTAAGACCATTGCACCTGGGCATGCTCAGACAGTGGAATGGGGATTATACAGACTTGTCTCCGACGATACAAGTAGATCAATTAACCAGAGATTCACTCCGTTGGTGGCTGACCCTGGACAACCTGTCACAGGGAATGAGCTTCCGCAGACCAGAATAGGTCATTGTCACGACCGACGCCAGTCTGGTGGGCTGGGGCGCGGTCTGGGAACCCCTGAAAACTCAGGGTCTATGGTTTCGGGAAGACTCTCTTCTCCCGATAAACATAATGGAACTGAGAGCGATATTCAATGCTCTCAAGGCTTGGCCTCGACTAGCAAAGGCCAAATTCATAAGGTTTCAATCAGTCATCATGACGACTGTTACATATATCAACCATCAGGGGGTAACAAGGAGTTCCCTGGCGATGGAGGAGCATCCGGGGGAGTGGGAACTCCATCTGGAAATCTTTGCCCAAATAACTCAATTATGGGGCATTCCAGACTTGGTTCTGATGGCCTCTCGTCAGAACTTCATGGTCCCTTGTTACGGGTCCAAATCCAGGGATCCCAAGGCGACTCTATTGGATACAATAGTAGCACCTTGGATCTTCAACCTAGCTTATGTATTCCCACCGTTTCCTCTCATTCCCAGGCTGGTAGCCAGGTTCAATCTGGAGAGGGCTTCGGTGACCTTGATAGTTCCTGTGTGGCCACGCAGGACTTGGTATGCAGACCTGGTGAATGTGTCATCGGCTCCACCATGGAAGCTACCTTTGAGACAGGACCTTCTTATTCAGGGTCCATTCGAACATCCGAATCTGGCTTTCCTCCAATTGACTGCTTGGAGTTTGAACACTTGATTTTATCAAAGCGTGGGTTTTCAGATTCTGTAATAGATACTCTTATTCAGGCTAGAAAGCCTGTAACTAGAAAAATTTACCATAATATATGGAAAAAATATATCTGTTGGTGTGAATCTAAAGGATTCCCATGGAACAAGATAAAAATTCCTAAGATTCTTTCCTTTCTACAAGAAGGTTTGGAGAAAGGATTTTCTGCGAGTTCTCTGAAGGGACAGATCTCTTCTTTATCTGTTTTACTTCACAAAAGGCTGGCAGCTGTGCCAGACGTTTAAGCGTTTGTTCAGGCTCTGGAGTCTTAATCTAGTTCTTTCAGTTCTTCAAGGGGTTCCGTTTGAACCCTTACATTCCATAGATATTAAGTTATTATCTTGGAAAGTTTTGTTTTAGGTTGCAATTTCTTCCGCTAGAAGAGTTTCTGAGTTATCTGCTCTGCAGTGTTCTCCGCCCTATCTGGTCCATGCTGATAAGGTGGTTTTTACGTACTGAGCCTGGTTTTCTTCCGAAGGTTGTTTCCAACAAAAATATTAACCAGGAGATAGTTGTACCTTCTTTGTGTCCGAATCCAGTTTCATAGAAGGAACGTTTGTTACACAATTTGGACGTTGTCCGTGCTCTAAAATTCTATTTAGAGGCTACAAAGGATTTCAGACAAACATCTTCCTTGTTTGTTGTTTATTCTGGTAAAAGGAGAGGTCAAAAAGCAACTTCTACCTCTCTATCTTTTTGGCTTAAAAGCATCATCAGATTGGCTTATGAGACTGCCGGACGGCAGCCTCCTGAAAGAATTACAGCTCATTCCACTAGGGCCGTGGCTTCCACATGGGCCTTTAAGAACGAGGCTTCTGTTGATCAGATATGTAAGGCAGCGACTTGGTTCACTGCACACTTTTACCAAATTTTACAAATTTGATACTTTTGCTTCTTCTGAGGCTATTTTTGGGAGAAAGGTTTTGCAAACCGTGGTGCCTTCCATCTAGGTGACCTGATTTGCTCCCTCCCATCATCCGTGTCCTAAAGCTTTGGTATTGGTTCCCACAAGTAAGGATGACGCCGTGGACCGGACACACCTATGTTGGAGAAAACAGAATTTATGTTTACCTGATAAATTACTTTCTCCAACGGTGTGTCCGGTCCACGGCCCGCCCTGGTTTTTTAATCAGGTCTGATGATTTATTTTCTTTAACTACAGTCACCACGGTATCATATGATTTCTCCTATGCAAATATTCCTCCTTTACGTCGGTCGAATGACTGGGGAAGGCGGAGCCTAGGAGGGATCATGTGACCAGCTTTGCTGGGCTCTTTGCCATTTCCTGTTGGGGAAGAGAATATCCCACAAGTAAGGATGACGCCGTGGACCGGACACACCGTTGGAGAAAGTAATTTATCAGGTAAACATAAATTCTGTTTTTTTTGAGGACGTACCCTGCACGTCCTCGGTCGTTAAGGGGTTAAGGAATTTGATCAATTTTGCTATATATGTTGTTTTTTCTATTACATATTGCAAGATGTCCCACGTTGAAGCCGAGTCAGAAGATACTTCTGGAATATCCCTGCCTGGTGCTGGAGCTACGAAAGCTAAGTGTATCTGCTGTAAACTTTTGGTATCTGTTCCTCCAGCTGTTGTTTGTACTGTTTGTCATGACAAACTTGCTAATGCAGATAATATTTCCTTTAGTACTGTTACATTACCTGTTGCTGTTCCGTCAACATCTAATACTCAGAGTGTTCCTGATAACATAAGAGATTTTGTTTCTAAATCCATTAAGAAGGCTATGTCTGTTATTCCTCCTTCTAGTAAACGTAAAAAGTCTTTTAAAACTTCTCATTTTTCAGATGAATTTTTAAATGAACATCATCATTCTGATACTGATATTGTTTCTTCTGATTCAGAGGATTCTGTCTCAGAGGTTGATGCTGATAAATCTTCATATTTATTTAAAATGGAATTTATTCGTTCTTTACTTAAAGAAGTCCTAATTGCAGTAGAAATTGAGGATTCTAGTCCTCTTGATACTAAATCTAAACGTTTAGATAAGGTTTTTTTGTATAAAGCACAATTATTCCAATTCCTTATTTTTTATGCTTTCGCACTTTTTTCTTATCACCCCATTTCTTGGCTGATTTGTGGGTGTGGTGAGGGGTGTATTTATAGGCATTTTGAGGTTTGGGAAACTTTGCCCCTCCTGGTAGGAATGTATATCCCATACGTCACTAGCTCATGGACTCTTGCTAATATGAAAGAAATGAATTTATCAGGTAAGTTCTTACATAAATTATGTTTTTAAATAAATAAGTAGATTTGTCAGTGTCAATATCTGAGGAAGGATCTTCTGTTTCAGATAGATCCTCATCAGAAGAGGATGAATTATTATGTTGTTGGTCATTTGAAATTTCATCAGCTAAATGAGAAGTTTTAAAAGACCTTTTTACGTTTATTAGAAGGTGGAAATGCAGACAAAGCCTTCATAATAGATTCAGAAACAAATTCTTTAAAATTTACAGGTATATCATGCACATTAGAAGTTGAAGGAACTGCAACTGGCAATGTACTATTACTGATAGAAACACTATCTGCATGTAAAAGTTTATCATGACAACTATTACAAATGACATTCGGTGGAATAATTTCTACAATTTTACAACAAATGCACTTAACTTTGGTAGAACCAATGTCAGGCAGCATTGTTCCAGCAGAAACTTCAGAGACAGGAACAGATTGGGACATCTTGCTCAATGTAAGAGAAAAAAACAACATATAAAGCAAAATTATCTATTTCCTTAAATGACAGTTTCAGGAATGGGAAAAAAATGCAAAAGCATAGGCCTCTTGATAGAAAAGAAAGCAGGAGGCAAACAACAATGGGGTATTGAAATAATGAAGAAAAATTGGCGCCAAGTATGACGCACAACGTAACGTAAACTTTTTTGACGCCAAAAATGACCGGAAATGACACACTTGCGTCACTAATGATGCCGCCGTGTGAAAGGTCTCGACGTCGCGTATGACGCCGGAAATGACGAAGTTGCGTCAAAAACGTAATTTCCTGCGCCAAAAAAGTTTGCGCCAAAAATGACGCAATAAAGTCTAACATTTGATGCACCTGCGGGCCTAATACCCGCAAATGCAAAAGTAGTCAAATTGAAAGAGACTAAACCCCAGGTAAGAAACAAATTTCTTAAAGTGTTTATATTCCCAAATATGAAACTGACAGTCTGCAGAAGGAAATACATGAACCTGACTCATGGCAAATATAAGTACAATACATATATTTAGAACTTTATATAATTTGCAAAAAGTGCCAAACCATAGCTGAGAGTGTCTTAAGTAAATGAAAACATACTTACCAAAAGACACCCATCCACATATAGCAGATAGCCAAACCAGTACTAAAATAGTTCTTTAGTAGAGGTAATGGTAAATTTGAGAGTATATCGTCGATCTGAAAAGGGAGGTAGGAGATGAATCTCTACGACCGATAACAGAGAACCCATGAAAAAGACCCCCGTTAGAGAAATCATCGTATTCAATAGGTGATACTCCTTTCACGTCCCTCTGACATTCGCTGTACTCTGAGAGGAATCGGGCTTCAACAATGCTGAGAAGCGCATATCAACGTAGAAATCTTGGCACAAACTTACTTCACCACCTCCATAGGAGGCAAAGTTTGTAAAACTGAATTGTGGGTGTGGTGAGGCATTTTGAGGTTTGGGAAACTTTGCCCCTCCTGGTAGGATTGTATATCCCATATGTCACTAGCTCATGGACTCTTGCCAATTACATGAAAGAAATATATACGTGTTAATAACACATAGCTCAAAATAAAAATAGAGGATTAAAATCCTAGTTATATAGGCACTCCACAGGATACAGAACACAGTCTTATATTTAATACTGGAGGCGAAGGAGTGTTCCGTGATATATATCACGCTCAAATTTGAATGTGTATAGTCAAAGTACCTCAAAGTGTCTGGACTGCAAATAATAACTCCTGAACGTAGCAAACAATGAACTCTCACTCTTAAACACCGCTCCTCCGGCGTTGTACTTGTACTGCTCACTTTTGAAACTCCGGTGTGTGGACACAGTTAGGGGATGATGTCACTTGGTGGTGAGTACAGTGTCCGAGATGCAGCTCCATAGATGCTGAGTTCTCTCCTCTCAGCCAATAGGGATATGAAAAACCCCCCGAAAAGAGCGCAAACTCGATTCAAGTGAGTTTTATTTGCACAGACATATAGCGCATAAAAGAATTGCACTTACAAGACGTAAATGAGATGAGGGGATCACAGAGTCATAAACCGGGAATGGAAACAGTCAGTTGCCCATGAACGCAAAAACCACCGTGTATTCCACAGGGTAACCTCCGGTGATAGATATCAATTGTCCACTCCAAAGCAAATAATAGAATTAAAACTGGAGTATCATATTAAAACATAACCTCAACGTGTTTCCTCCGTTTCACGAATGGACTTTATCAAGAGGACAAATTTAGTGTTAACAACGGTGTAACAAAGGTGTAGACAACCAATCCGATAAGAGGGAGTGTAAAAGTAAACACGCCTCTCAGGTGGCTATATTGGCCTGTCAACTGTGTTATTCTATCAAGATCTGAAAACTCTATACAAAAAAATATGATACATTAAAAAAGATACATATGAAATATGTCATACACATGTACAATATGAAATACACTGAATAGTGCATAAAAGCATTAAATATCCTATCACATGTTTTAAAATAAATAATAATAATTAAAAAAAAAACAACAACTTATTCTGACCTAGAAATATATGTACCCGCCTGAACTAGATACAGATTAAGATACACAAACTGATCTACCAATTTCTAAACAGAAAAGTAAAGAATAACCACTAACGAGACATGGAGCATATATGACCAAAGGATACTCAAAGTTAATAAGAAAAATTACCTTGCATATGAACAGCAACATCTATGTCTATATTGAGACCTAAAGGGGTTAGACATTTCATCTTATATATCCACAGAGTTTCTAACTTAAGGAGTTTTAATAATCTATCCCTTTCTTTGAGCGGAACCCAGTCGATAATTAGTGTTTTTAGACTACTAGGGTCACAGTCATGGCATTCCAAGAAATGTCTTGGTACACTGTTTAGTGATTTTTTTCTTTTATATTGTATACATATTCGTAGAACCTTCTCTTAATTTTTCTTTTGGTATGACCCACATAAAACAGGCCACACCCACATTCCAAAAGATACACCATAAAAGTGGAATTGCAATTACTCCTGATTTTGATGTTAAACTCCTTTTTCCACATTAGACATTGAGACTTCCCACATTTCAAAGTGCTCCTAGCTCCAGTTAACCAATTAGAAGCTTGAGAATCATTATTGGTGTTATTATGCTTGCTTCTCAACTTACAGGGGGCTAACAAATTTTTGGGATTCTCCCCCCTCCTGAATGTGATTAGTGGTTGATCTCCAATATGAGTCCCTAGTATGGGGTCTGCTATTAGGATAGGCCAATGTTTCTTAAGGATGCCTTTGATCTTACTAGCACCTTCGTTATATGTAGAGATAAATCTGATCGGGGCTATCCCTGAGTCATCCTGTTCTCTGCTTGATTTATAGTTCGAAGATATAAGATCAGCCCTGTTCCTTGCTAATGCTTTTTCTTTGGAATCCTTTAATAAACTTTCGTCATACCCCTTCTTAATAAATTTATTTTCTAAAATCTCAGACTCTTAGAAAGTTTTCTTCATGTTTGCAGTTCCGCTGCATTCTCAAAAATTGACAATAAGGGACATTTTGTATCAAACTTCCTTTTTGCGCACTTGAAAAATTGATAAAACTATTCCTTTCTGTAGGTTTTCTGTCGTTGGTTACTTCAATAAGGCTGTTGTCATCACTATATAGAGTTAAATCCAGGAACTCAATTGAGGTCCTGGAATGTGTACCTGTGAACTTTAAATTTAATTAATTTTTGTTAATTTATAGAAAGCTTCAATATCTGCTTGGCTTCCTTTCCATAAGATGATTATATCATCAATATAATGATTATATTTGACTATATTATTTTCAAATTTGTTATTGTACCATATATATGAATTTTCTAAATTATTCATAAAAAGGTTCCCATATGAGGGGGCGAATGTGGTCCCCATAGCTGTTCCTCGTGTCTTCAAATAATAAACCTCTTCATAAAAATAATTATGGTCAAGAATAAATGTAATGCTATCAGTTAGAAATTGAGCATGAGAACTGGAGATGTTACATCTAGAGAGTTCTGTCTCCACAGCCCTAACACCTGCACTTTGTGGAAATCAGGTGTAAAGCGCCACATGTGATCCAAAACATGTCTTATTCCTACTTTTAAACCCTCAAATAATTTGATGACCTCCTATGTATCTTTCAGATACGCATGGGTGTTACTTACTACCGGTTGTAGGTATGAGTCCACGTACTTGGATAGGTTGTCACAAACGGAGCCAATACCGTAGACTATCGATCTCCCAGGGGGATTGACTGCATCTTTGTGCACCTTAGGTAGGTGATAGAACAGAGGAGTAATAGGATGGGGATTGGACACAAATCTATATTCATTAGTATTCAGTATTCCTGCATTTTTAGCCTCCATAATAATTTTTCAAGGTCTTTCCTAAATTTGATGATTGGATCTTGTTTCAAGATTTTATATGTTTGAGTATCATTGAGGAGTTTGAATGCTTCCTCCAAATATTGTTCCCTTTTCTGGATAACTATTCCTCCGCACTTATCAGTGGAGCAAATAACAACATCATTATTCTTGCTCAATTTGTTCAAGGCTTTCCTTTCTAAAATAGTCGTTATCATTATGTTTATTTAATACTTTATCTCCGTCCTTAAATGCTTTCTTCAGATCTTTTAGGACTAATTTAGTAAACAACAGAATTTGATCTCCTTGAGATCATACAGGATAGAAGGAAGACTTTCCCTTAAATTTTGAATGGACAATCTCTGGGCCGTGCTCATTGATAGATTAAAAAAGGCTTCTAATTCTATATTGTCATAGGTACTAAAATCAGAATTTTCCAGGGTTCCCCCTATGGCTCCCTCCTCTTCCAAACCATGTAAAATTTTAAGTGCGTCTAAATCAGATGACTGTATATATTCTACATTCTTATCAGATCTAATTTCAGGATTTTTGAGAAAGTGTCATTTTAAGGTTAGTTTTCTCCAACATAGGTGTGTCCGGTCCACGGCGTCATCCTTACTTGTGGGATATTCTCTTCCCCAACAGGAAATGGCAAAGAGCCCAGCAAAGCTGGTCACATGATCCCTCCTAGGCTCCGCCTACCCCAGTCATTCTCTTTGCCGTTCTACAGGCAACATCTCCACGGAGATGGCTTAGAGTTTTTTAGTGTTTAACTGTAGTTTTTCATTATTCAATCAAGAGTTTGTTATTTTCAAATAGTGCTGGTACGTACTATTTACTCAGAAACAGAAAAGAGATGAAGAATTCTGTTTGTATGAGGAAAATGATTTTAGCAACCGTAACTAAAATCCATGGCTGTTCCACACAGGACTGTTGAGAGCAATTAACTTCAGTTGGGGGAACAGTTTGCAGTCCCTTGCTGCTTGAGGTATGACACATTCTAACAAGACGATGTAATGCTGGAAGCTGTCATTTTCCCTATGGGATCCGGTAAGCCATGTTTATTACGATTGTAAATAAGGGCTTCACAAGGGCTTATTTAGACTGTAGACTTTTTTTGGGCTAAATCGATTGATATTAACACTTATTTAGCCTTGAGGAATCATTTATTCTGGGTATTTTGATATAATAATATCGGCAGGCACTGTTTTAGACACCTTATTCTTTAGGGGCTTTCCCAAAGCATAGGCAGAGTCTCATTTTCGCGCCGGTGTTGCGCACTTGTTTTGGAGAGGCATGGCATGCAGTCGCATGTGAGAGGAGCTCTGATACTTATAAAAGACTTCTGAAGGCGTCATTTGGTATCGTATTCCCCTTTGGGTTTGGTTGGGTCTCAGCAAAGCAGATACCAGGGACTGTAAAGGGGTTAAAGCTTAAAACGGCTCCGGTTCCGTTATTTTAAGGGTTAAAGCTTCCAAAATTGGTGTGCAATATTTTCAAGGCTTTAAGACACTGTGGTGAAAATTTGGTGAATTTTGAACAATTCCTTCATGTTTTTTCGCAATTGCAGTAATAAAGTGTGTTCAGTTTAAAATTTAAAGTGACAGTAACGGTTTTATTTTAAAACGTTTTTTATACTTTCTTATCAAGTTTATGCCTGTTTAACATGTCTGAACTACCAGATAGACTGTGTTCTGAATGTGGGGAAGCCAGAATTCCTATTCATTTAAATAAATGTGATTTATGTGATAATGACAATGATGCCCAAGATGATTCCTCAAGTGAGGGGAGTAAGCATGGTACTGCATCATTCCCTCCTTCGTCTACACGAGTCTTGCCCACTCAGGAGGCCCCTAGTACATCTAGCGCGCCAATACTCCTTACTATGCAACAATTAACGGCTGTAATGGATAATTCTGTCAAAAACATTTTAGCCAAAATGAACCCTTGTCAGCGTAAGCGTGGCTGCTCTGTTTTAGTTACTGAAGAGCATGACGACGCTGATATTAATATCTCTGAAGGGCCCCTAACCCAATCTGAGGGGGCCAGGGAGGTTTTGTCTGAGGGAGAAATTACTGATTTAGGGAACATTTCTCAGCAGGCTGAATCTGATGTGATTACATTTAAATTTAAATTGGAACATCTCCGCATTTTGCTTAAGGAGGTATTATCCACTCTGGATGATTGTGAAAAGTTGGTCATCCCAGAGAAACTATGTAAAATGGACAAGTTCCTAGAGGTGCCGGGGCTCCCAGAAGCTTTTCCTATACCCAAGCGGGTGGCGGACATTGTTAATAAAGAATGGGAAAGGCCCGGTATTCCTTTCGTCCCTCCCCCCATATTTAAAAAATTGTTTCCTATGGTCGACCCCAGAAAGGACTTATGGCAGTCAGTCCCCAAGGTCGAGGGAGCGGTTTCTACTTTAAACAAACGCACCACTATTCCCATAGAGGATAGTTGTGCTTTCAAAGATCCTATGGATAAAAAATTAGAAGGTTTGCTTAAAAAGATGTTTGTTCAGCAGGGTTACCTTCTACAACCCATTTCATGCATTGTCCCTGTCACTACAGCCGCATATTTCTGGTTTGATGAACTGATTAAGGTGCTCGATAGTGACTCTCCTCCTTATGAGGAGATTATGGACAGAATCAATGCTCTCAAATTGGCTAATTCTTTCACTCTAGACGCCTCTTTGCAATTGGCTAAGTTAGCGGCTAAGAATTCTGGGTTTGCTATTGTGGCGCGCAGAGCGCTTTGGTTGAAATCTTGGTCGGCTGATGCGTCTTCCAAGAACAAGCTACTAAACATTCCTTTCAAGGGGAAAACGCTGTTTGGTCCTGACTTGAAAGAGATTATCTCTGATATCACTGGGGGTAAGGGCCACGCCCTTCCTCAGGATCGGCCTTTCAAGGCAAAAAATAGACCTAATTTTCGTCCCTTTCGCAAAAACGGACCAGCCCAAGGTGCTACGTCCTCTAAGCAAGAGGGTAATACTTCTCAGGCCAAGCCAGCTTGGAGACCAATGCAAGGCTGGAACAAGGGAAAGCAGGCCAAGAAACCTGCCACTGCTACCAAGACAGCATGAAATATTGGCCCCCGATCCGGGACCGGATCTGGTGGGGGGCAGACTCTCTCTCTTCGCTCAGGCTTGGGCAAGAGATGTTCTGGATCCTTGGGCGCTAGAAATAGTCTCCCAGGGTTATCTTCTGGAATTCAAGGGACTTCCCCCAAGGGGGAGGTTCCACAGGTCTCAGTTGTCTTCAGACCACATAAAAAGACAGGCGTTCTTACATTGTGTAGAAGACCTGTTAAAAATGGGAGTGATTCATCCTGTTCCATTGAGAGAACAAGGGATGGGGTTCTACTCCAATCTGTTCATAGTTCCCAAAAAAGAGGGAACGTTCAGACCAATCCTAGATCTCAAGATCTTAAACAAATTTCTCAAGGTCCCATCGTTCAAGATGGAAACCATTCGAACTATCCTTCCTTCCATCCAGGAAGGTCAATTCATGACCACGGTGGATTTAAAGGATGCGTATCTACATATTCCTATCCACAAGGAACATCATCGGTTCCTAAGGTTTGCATTCCTTGACAAACATTACCAGTTCGTGGCGCTTCCTTTCGGATTAGCCACTGCTCCAAGGATTTTCACAAAGGTACTAGGGTCCCTTCTAGCGGTGCTAAGACCAAGGGGCATTGCAGTAGTACCCTACCTGGACGACATTCTGATTCAAGCGTCGTCCCTCCCTCGAGCAAAGGCTCACACGGACATCGTCCTGGCCTTTCTCAGATCTCACGGCTGGAAAGTGAACGTGGAAAAGAGTTCTCTATCCCCGTCAACAAGGGTTCCCTTCTTGGGAACAATTATAGACTCCTCAGAAATGAGGATTTTTCTAACAGAGGCCAGAATAACAAAGCTTCTGGACTCTTGTCGGATACTTCATTCCGTTCCTCTTCCTTCCGTAGCTCAGTGCATGGAAGTGATCGGGTTGATGGTAGCGGCAATGGACATAGTTCCTTTTGCGCGCATTCATCTAAGACCATTACAACTGTGCATGCTCAGTCAGTGGAATGGGGACTATACAGACTTGTCTCCAAAGATACAAGTAAATCAGAGGACCAGAGACTCACTCCGTTGGTGGCTGTCCCTGGACAACCTGTCACAAGGGATGACATTCCGCAGACCAGAGTGGGTCATTGTCACGACCGACGCCAGTCTGACGGGCTGGGGCGCGGTCTGGGGATCCCTGAAAGCTCAGGGTCTTTGGTCTCGGGAAGAATCTCTTCTACCGATAAATATTCTGGAACTGAGAGCGATATTCAATGCTCTCAAGGCTTGGCCTCAGCTAGCGAGGACCAAGTTCATACGGTTTCAATCAGACAACATGACGACTGTTGCGTACATCAACCATCAGGGGGGAACAAGGAGTTCCCTAGCGATGGAGGAAGTGACCAAGATTATTCTATGGGCGGAGTCTCACTCCTGCCACCTGTCTGCTATCCACATCCCGGGAGTGGAAAATTGGGAAGCGGATTTTCTGAGTCGTCAGACATTGCATCCGGGGGAGTGGGAACTCCATCCGGAAATCTTTGCCCTAGTCACTCAGCTGTGGGGCATTCCAGACATGGATCTAATGGCCTCTCGTCAGAACTTCAAAGTTCCCTGTTACGGGTCCAGATCCAGGGATCCCAAGGCGGCTCTAGTGGATGCACTAGTAGCACCTTGGACCTTCAAACTAGCTTATGTGTTTCCGCCGTTTCCTCTCATTCCCAGGCTGGTAGCCAGGATCAATCAGGAGAGGGCGTCGGTGATCTTGATAGCTCCTGCGTGGCCACGCAGGACTTGGTATGCAGATCTGGTGAATATGTCATCGGCTCCACCTTGGAAGCTACCTTTGAGACGAGACCTTCTTGTTCAGGGTCCGTTCGAACATCCGAATCTGGTTTCACTCCAGCTGACTGCCTGGAGATTGAACGCTTGATTTTATCGAAGCGAGGTTTCTCAGATTCTGTTATCGATACTCTTGTTCAGGCCAGAAAGCCTGTAACTAGAAAGATTTACCACAAAATTTGGAAAAAATATATCTGTTGGTGTGAATCTAAAGGATTCCCTTGGGACAAGGTTAAGATTCCTAGGATTCTATCCTTCCTTCAAGAAGGATTGGAAAAAGGATTATCGGCAAGTTCCCTGAAGGGACAGATTTCTGCCTTGTCGGTGTTACTTCACAAAAAGCTGGCAGCTGTGCCAGATGTTCAAGCCTTTGTTCAGGCTTTGGTTAGAATTAAGCCTGTTTACAAACCTTTGACTCCTCCTTGGAGTCTCAATTTAGTTCTTTCAGTTCTTCAGGGGGTTCCGTTTGAACCCTTACATTCCGTTGATATTAAGTTATTATCTTGGAAAGTTTTGTTTTTAGTTGCAATTTCTTCTGCTAGAAGAGTTTCAGAATTATCTGCTCTGCAGTGTTCCCCTCCTTATCTGGTGTTCCATGCAGATAAGGTGGTTTTACGTACTAAACCTGGTTTTCTTCCGAAAGTTGTTTCTAACAAAAACATTAACCAGGAGATTATCGTGCCTTCTCTGTGTCCGAAACCAGTTTCAAAGAAGGAACGTTTGTTGCACAATTTGGATGTTGTTCGCGCTCTAAAATTCTATTTAGATGCTACAAAGGATTTTAGACAAACATCTTCCTTGTTTGTTGTTTATTCAGGTAAAAGGAGAGGTCAAAAAGCAACTTCTACCTCTCTCTCTTTTTGGATTAAAAGCATCATCAGATTGGCTTACGAGACTGCCGGACGGCAGCCTCCTGAAAGAATCACAGCTCATTCCACTAGGGCTGTGGCTTCCACATGGGCCTTCAAGAACGAGGCTTCTGTTGATCAGATATGTAGGGCAGCGACTTGGTCTTCACTGCACACTTTTACCAAATTTTACAAGTTTGATACTTTTGCTTCTTCTGAGGCTATTTTTGGGAGAAAGGTTTTGCAAGCCGTGGTGCCTTCCATTTAGGTGACCTGATTTGCTCCCTCCCTTCATCCGTGTCCTAAAGCTTTGGTATTGGTTCCCACAAGTAAGGATGACGCCGTGGACCGGACACACCTATGTTGGAGAAAACAGAATTTATGTTTACCTGATAAATTTCTTTCTCCAACGGTGTGTCCGGTCCACGGCCCGCCCTGGTTTTTTTAATCAGGTCTGATAATTTATTTTCTTTAACTACAGTCACCACGGTACCATATGGTTTCTCCTATGCTAATATTCCTCCTTAACGTCGGTCGAATGACTGGGGTAGGCGGAGCCTAGGAGGGATCATGTGACCAGCTTTGCTGGGCTCTTTGCCATTTCCTGTTGGGGAAGAGAATATCCCACAAGTAAGGATGACGCCGTGGACCGGACACACCGTTGGAGAAAGAAATTTATCAGGTAAACATAAATTCTGTTTTTTGATGTATGTATGTATATCTGCAAATGTATTGAATTTGTTAGGTTTTGACTTAGGTGCGAAATTAAGACCCTTATTAAGGAGGCTGATATAATCATTGTTTAACTTTAATACCTGCCAAGTTGAAGATGTGAGTCTTACCTGCTTCTAATTCCTCATTCTTTTCTCTTGCTGCCTGTACTCTCCTCCCTGCACTTGTTCCTCATCTACTTCTAGTGATCACTTTCCTGGTCTTGATTTTGCTTGAACTATACTTAGCGTGGTGTTATCCCTGGTTCTACTGGGCCTCCTCGCTATTCTAAAAAATTATTATTCTCTACCTCATTTCTTTTAGGTCTCGCTCCTATTGTGTCCCAGGTGGTGTTACTATTAAACCCCTTATAATTGATAAGGGGTTCATATCTATTAGAAGTAGAAATATGAGATCTGGGTTGTTAATAACCATGATTAGAGGTCTGTCCCCTAGAGTGGTTAAAACCACTTCTATGATTATAATGGTTTTGATTATTTCTCTATATGGGAACGGAGTCTCTACATTCAGGTCTATTAGAATATTGATAAAGCGGTGATGTAAATCTTGGTTGGTAGTGATTGTCATGTGTTTGGGGATTTCTCCTCGATCTAAACTCATTATAATGTAAAGAGTTTCTAGGGCTATTGTGTGTTGAGGGAAACCTTTTATTATTAATATTACTATTACTCGAATGTTCCACTTTTTTGTTATTTTGGTTGTTCTGGGCAATCTGGTTTAAAGCTTCTCTATTTTGTTTCATAGATTTAGATTCTTGTTTATAGGTATATACTCTAATTTCTTTGAAATCCTCAATCTCCCTGGTTAGTTTCTTTTATTTATTTGCCTGTAACTCAACATCTAATTTCTTGATGCTGAATTGTATGCTCTTATTTCTATTAATCCACTTTTCTTCAGTTTTAAATACTTTGTATGTATTTTGTGGGTTAGATCCTTAATGTCTATTTTATTATTAAAATTGCATAGACATGCAGCATGACAGATACTTATGTTAAAATTTATATCACTTTATAGAGAACAACCCAGTCAAGTCTCCAAGGCCTAGATTTAGAGTTTGGCATTAGCCGTGAAAACCAGCGTTAGAGGCTCCTAACGCTGGTTTTAGGCTACCGCCGGTATTTGGGGTCACTCAAAATAGGGTCTAACGCTCACTTTCCAGCCGCGACTTTTCCATACCGCAGATCCCCTTACGTAAATTGCGTATCCTATCTTTTCAATGGGATTTTTCTAACTCCGGTATTTAGAGTCGTTTCTGAAGTGAGCGTTAGACATCTAACGACAAAACTCCAGCCGCAGGAAAAAAGTCAGTAGTTAAGAGCTTTCTGGGCTAATGCCGGTTTCTAAAGCTCTTAACTACTGTACTCTAAAGTACACTAACACCCATAAACTACCTATGTACCCCTAAACCGAGGTCCCCCCACATCGCCGACACTCTTAAAAATCTGCCGACCGCCACCTACGTTATCCTTATGTACCCCTAATCTGCTGCCCCTAACACCGCCGACCCCTGTATTATATTTATTAACCCCTAATCTGCCCCCTCAACGTCGCCTCCACCTGCCTACACTTATTAACCCCTAATCTGCCGACCGCAAAGCGCCGCCACCTACGTTATCCTTATGTACCCCTAATCTGCTGCCCCTAACACCGCCGACCCCTATATTATATTTATTAACCCCTAATCTGCCCCCCACAACGTCGCCTCCACCTGCCTACACTTATTAACCCCTAATCTGCCGACCGGACCTGAGCGCTACTATAATAAAGTTATTAACCCCTAATCCGCCTCACTAACCCTATCATAAATAGTATTAACCCCTAATCTGCCCTCCCTAACATCGCCGACACCTAACTTCAATTATTAAACCCTAATCTGCCGACCGAATCTCGCCGCTATTCTAATAAATGTATTAACCCCTAAAGCTAAGTCTAACCCTAATACTAACACCCCCCTAAGTTAAATATAATTTAAATCTAACGAAATTAATTAACTCTTATTAAATAAATTATTCATATTTAAAGCTAAATACTTACCTGTAAAATAAATCCTAATATAGCTACAATATAAATTATAATTATATTATAGCTATTTTAGGATTAATATTTATTTTACAGGTAACTTTGTATTTATTTTAACCAGGTACAATAGCTATTAAATAGTTAAGAACTATTTAATAGCTAAAATAGTTAAAATAATTACAAATTTACCTGTAAAAGAAATCCTAACCTAAGTTACAAATAAACCTAACACTACACTATCAATAAATTAATTAAATACAATTGCTACAAAGAAATACAATTAAATAAACTAGCTAAAGTACAAAAAATAAAAAAGAACTAAGTTACAAAAAATAAAAAATGATTTACAAACATAAGAAAAATATTACAACAATTTTAAACTAATTACACCTACTCTAAGCCCCCTAATAAAATAACAAAGCCCCCCAAAATAAAAAAATGCCCTACCCTATTCTAAATTACTAAAGTTCAAAGCTCTTTTACCTTACCAGCCCTGAACAGGGCCCTTTGCGGGGCATGCCCCAAGAAATTCAGCTCTTTTGCCTGTAAAAAAAAACATACAATACCCCCCCCCCCAACATTACAACCCACCACCCACATACCCCTAATCTAACCCAAACCCCCCTTAAATAAACCTAACACTAAGCCCCTGAAGATCATCCTACCTTGTCTTCACCATACCAGGTTCACCGATCAGTCCAGAAGAGCTCCTCCGATGTCCTGATCCAAGCCCAAGCGGGGGGCTGAAGAGGTCCATGATCCGGCTGAAGTCTTCATCCAAGCGGGCCAGAAGAGGTCTTCCATCCGATTGAAGTCTTCATCCAAGCGGCATCCATCCGGAGCGAAGCGGCAGCATCCTGAAGACCTCCACCGCGGAACATCCATCCTGGCCGACGACTGAACGACGAATGACGGTTCCTTTAAATGACGTCATCCAAGATGGCGTCCCTCGAATTCCGATTGGCTGATAGGATTCTATCAGCCAATCGGAATTAAGGTAGGAATATTCTGATTGGCTGATGGAATCAGCTAATCAGAATCAAGTTCAATCCGATTGGCTGATCCGATCAGCCAATCAGATTGAGCTCGCATTCTATTGGCTGTTCCGATTTAATTGTATTTCTTTGTAGCAATTGTATTTAATTAATTTATTGATAGTGTAGTGTTAGGTTAATTGTAGGTAATTGTAGGTAGTTTAATTAATTTATTGATAGTCTAGTGTTAGGTTTATTTGTAACTTAGGTTAGGATTTCTTTTACAGGTAAATTTGTAATTATTTTAACTATTTTAGCTATTAAATAGTTCTTAACTATTTAATAGCTATTGTACCTGGTTAAAATAAATACAAAGTTACCTGTAAAATAAATATTAATCCTAAAATAGCTATAATATAATTATAATTTATATTGTAGCTATATTAGGATTTATTTTACAGGTAAGTATTTAGCTTTAAATTGGAATAATTTATTTAATAAGAGTTAATTAATTTCGTTAGATTTAAATTATATTTAACTTAGGGGGGTGTTAGTATTAGGGTTAGACTTAGCTTTAGGGGTTAATACATTTATTAGAATAGCGTCGAGATTCGGTCGGCAGATTAGGGGTTAATAATTGAAGTTAGGTGTCGGCGATGTTAGGGAGGGCAGATTAGGGGTTAATACTATTTATGATAGGGTTAGTGAGGCGGATTAGGGGTTAATAACTTTATTATAGTAGCGCTCAGGTCCGCTCGGCAGATTAGGGGTTAATAAGTGTAGGCAGGTGGAGGCGACGTTGTGGGGGGCAGATTAGGGGTTAATAAATATAATATAGGGGTCGGCGGTGTTAGGGGCAGCAGATTAGGGGTACATAGAGATAATGTAAGTAGCGGCGGTTTACGGAGCGGAAGATTAGGGGTTAATAATAATATGCAGGGGTCAGCGATAGCGGGGGCAGCAGATTAGGGGTTAATAAGTGTAAGGTTAGGGGTGTTTAGACTCGGGGTACATGTTAGAGTGTTAAGTGCAGACGTAAGAAGGGTTACCGCATAGCAAACAATGGGGCTGCGTTAGGAGCTGAACGCGGCTTTTTTGCAGGTGTTTGTTTTTTTTTTCAGCTCAAACAGCCCCATTGTTTCCTATGGGGGAATCGTGCACGAGCACGTTTTTGAGGCTGGCCGCGTCCGTAAGCAACTCTGGTATCGAGAGTTGAAGCTGCGTTAAAAATGCTCTACGCGCCTTTTTTGGAGCCTAACGCAGCCTTTATGTGGACTCTCGATACCAGAGTTATTTTTATGGTGCGGCCAGAAAAAAGCCGGCGTTAGTTTCTCTTGTTAAGTGTATCCAGTCCACGGATCATCCATTACTTATGGGATATTAACTCCTCCCCAACAGGAAGTGCAAGAGGATTCACCCAGCAGAGCTGCTATATAGCTCCTCCCCTAACTGCCATTACCAGTCATTCTCTTGCACCCAACGAATAGATAGGATGTGTGAGAGGACTGTGGTGATTATACTTAGTTTCATACCTTCAATCAAAAGTTTGTTATTTTATAATAGCACCGGAGTGTGTTATTCCTTCTCTGGTAGAATTTGAAGAAGAATCTACCTGAGTTTTTCTATGGTTTTAGCCGGAGTAGTTAAGATCATATTGCTGTTTCTCGGCCATCTGAGGAGAGGTAAACTTCAGATCAGGGGACAGCGGGCAGATTAATCTGCAAAGAGGTATGTAGCAGCTTATTATTTTCTGACAATGGAATTGATGAGAAAATTCTGCCATACCGATATAATGTAAACTCAGCCTTAAATGCAGTAGCAGCAACTGGTATCAGGCTGTCATGTATGTATATTTTACACTTCAGTATTCTGGGGAATGGCACTTCACTGGAATTATACTGTATGCATAAAACTTTAGCCTAATTTGCAGGGACTAGCAACAGGCTTTTTAATAACACTCAATTTTTTAATGTTAAACGTTTTTTGCTGGCATGTAAAATCGTTTAATTTTCTGAGGTACTGGGTGAAAAAATGTTTTGGGCACTATTTTTTTCCACTTGGCAGTCGTTTTATTTAATTTATGACAGTTTACTGATCTCTCTCACTGTTATGTGTGAGGGGGAGGGGCCTTTTTTGGTGCTTTTGCTACGCATCAAAAAATTCAGTCAGAAGTTTATTGTCTTCCCTGCATGATCCGGTTCATCTCTACAGAACTCAGGGGTCTTCAAAACTTGTTTTGAGGGAGGTAATCACTCACAGCAGAGCTGTGAGATTGTAGTTGACTGTGATAAAAAAAAACGTTTATTTCTGTATTTTTTTTTTTTTTTTCTGCTATCAGGGTTAGTTATCCTTTGCTAATGGGAGCAATCCTTTGCTAAAATTGTGTTTTTTACAAAGATTTGATGCTATAACTTTTCAGTTTATTAATTTTCAACTGTCATAACTTTTTCTGTGCTTCTTATAGGCACAGTACGTTTTCATATTATAGTAAATTACTTGAAAAGTATTTCCAAGTTGCTAGTTTATTTGCTAGTGTGTTAAACATGTCTGATTCAGAGGAATATATCTGTGCTATATGTGCTAAAGCCAAAGTGGAGCCCAATAGAAATTTATGTACTAACTGTATTGATGCTACTTTAAATAAAAGTCAATCTGTACAAATTGAACATATTTCACCAAACAACGAGGGGAGAGTTATGCCGACTAACTCGCCTCACGTGTCAGTACCTGCATCTCCCGCTCGGGAGGTGCGTGATATTGTAGCGCCGAGTACATCTGGGCGGCCATTACAAATCACATTACAGGATATGGCTACTGTTATGACTGAAGTTTTGGCTAAATTACCAGAACTAAGAGGTAAGCGTGATCACTCTGGGGTGAGAACAGAGTGCGCTGATAATATTAGGGCCATGTCAGACACTGCGTCACAATTTGCAGAACATGAGGACGGAGAGCTTCATTCTGCGGGTGACGGTTCTGATCCAAACAAACTGGATTCAGATATTTCAAATTTTAAATTTAAGCTGGAAAACCTCCGTGTATTACTAGGGGAGGTGTTAGCGGCTCTGAATGATTGTAACACAGTTGCAATACCAGAGAAAATGTGTAGGTTGGATAAATATTTTGCGGTACCGGCGAGTACTGACGTTTTTCCTATACCTAAGAGACTTACTGAAATTGTTACTAAGGAGTGGGATAGACCCGGTGTGCCGTTCTCACCCCCTCCGATATTTAGAAAGATGTTTCCAATAGACGCCACCACACGGGACTTATGGCAAACGGTCCCTAAGGTGGAGGGAGCAGTTTCTACTTTAGCTAAGCGTACCACTATCCCGGTGGAGGATAGCTGTGCCTTTTCAGATCCAATGGATAAAAAATTAGAGGGTTACCTTAAGAAAATGTTTGTTCAACAAGGTTTTATATTGCAACCTCTTGCATGCATTGCGCCTGTCACGGCTGCAGCAGCATTTTGGTTTGAGAGAGACACTTGAATCAGCTCCATTAGATGAGATTACACACAAGCTTAAAGCCCTTAAGTTAGCTAACTCATTTATTTCAGATGCCGTAGTACATTTAACTAAACTTACGGCTAAGAATTCCGGATTCGCCATTCAGGCACGCAGAGCACTGTGGCTAAAATCCTGGTCAGCTGATGTTACTTCTAAATCTAAATTGCTTAATATACCTTTCAAAGGGCAGACCTTATTCGGGCCCGGGTTGAAAGAAATTATCGCTGACATTACAGGAGGTAAAGGCCATGCCCTGCCTCAAGACAGAGCCAAACCTAAGGCTAGACAGTCTAATTTTCGTTCCTTTCGTAATTTCAAAGCAGGAGCAGCATCAACTTCCTCTGCACCAAAACAGGAAGGAGCTGTTGCTCGCTACAGACAAGGCTGGAGACCTAACCAGTCCTGGAACAAGGGCAAGCAGGCCAGGAAACCTGCTGCTGCCCCTAAGACAGCATGAATCGAGGGCCCCCGATCCGGGAACGGATCTAGTGGGGGGCAGACTTTCTCTCTTCGCCCAGGCTTGGGCAAGAGATGTCCAGGATCCCTGGGCGTTAGATATCATATCTCAGGGATACCTTCTAGACTTCAAATTCTCTCCCCCAAGAGGGAGATTTCATCTGTCAAGGTTGTCAACAAACCAAATAAAGAAAGAGGCGTTTCTACGCTGCGTACAAGATCTTTTATTAATGGGAGTGATCCATCCGGTTCCGCGGTCGGAACAAGGACAAGGGTTTTACTCAAATCTGTTTGTGGTTCCCAAAAAAGAGGGAACTTTCAGGCCAATCTTGGATTTAAAGATCCTAAACAAATTCCTAAGAGTTCCATCGTTCAAAATGGAAACTATTCGGACAATTTTACCCATGATCCAAAAGGGTCAGTACATGACCACAGTGGATTTAAAGGATGCTTACCTTCACATACCGATTCACAAAGACAGGCATTACCAGTTTGTAGCTCTTCCATTCGGATTGGCTACTGCTCCGAGAATCTTCACAAAGGTTCTGTGTGCTCTTCTGGCGGTACTAAGACCGCGAGGAATTGCGGTAGCTCCGTACGTAGACGACATTCTGATACAAGCGTCAAGCTTTCAAACTGCCAAGTCTCATACAGAGTTAGTACTGGCATTTCTAAGGTCGCATGGATGGAAGGTGAACGAAAAGAAGAGTTCTCTTTTTCCACTCACAAGAGTTCCCTTCTTGGGGACTCTTATAGATTCTGTAGAAATGAAGATTTACCTGACAGAAGACAGGTTAACAAAGCTTCAAAATGCATGCCGTGTCCTTCATTCCATTCAACACCCGTCAGTAGCTCAATGCATGGAGGTGATCGGCTTAATGGTAGCAGCAATGGACATAGTACCCTTTTCACGTCTACATCTCAGACCGCTGCAATTGTGCATGCTAAGTCAGTGGAATGGGGATTACTCAGACTTGTCCCCTACTCTGAATCTGGATCAAGAGACCAGAAATTCTCTTCTATGGTGGCTTTCTCGGCCACATCTGTCCAGGGGGATGCCATTCAGCAGGCCGGACTGGACAATTGTAACAACAGACGCCAGCCTACTAGGTTGGGGCGCTGTCTGGAATTCTCTGAAGGCTCAGGGACAATGGAATCAGGAGGAGAGTCTCCTACCAATAAACATTCTGGAATTGAGAGCAGTTCTCAATGCCCTTCTGGCTTGGCCCCAGTTGACAACTCGGGGGTTCATCAGGTTTCAGTCGGACAACATCACGACTGTAGCTTACATCAACCATCAGGGAGGGACAAGAAGCTCCCTAGCAATGATGGAAGTATCAAAGATAATTCGCTGGGCAGAGTCTCACACCTGTCAGCAATCCACATCCCGGGAGTGGAGAACTGGGAGGTGGATTTCTTAAGTCGTCAGACTTTTCATCCGGGGGAGTGGGAACTTCATCCGGAGGTCTTTGCCCAAATACTTCGACGTTGGGGCAAACCAGAGATAGATCTCATGGCGTCTCGACAGAACGCCAAGCTTCCTCGTTACGGGTCCAGATCCAGGGATCCGGGAGCGGTTCTGATAGATGCTTTGACAGCACCTTGGACCTTCGGGATGGCTTATGTGTTTCCACCCTTCCCGATGCTTCCTCGATTGATTGCCAGAATCAAACAGGAGAGAGCATCAGTGATTCTAATAACGCCTGCATGGCCACGCAGGACTTGGTATGCAGATCTAGTGGACATGTCATCCTGTCCACCTTGGTCGCTACCTCTGAAACAGGACCTTCTGATCCAGGGTCCCTTCAAACATCAAAATCTAATTTCTCTGAAGCTGACTGCTTGGAAATTGAACGCTTGATTTTATCAAAACGTGGTTTTTCTGAGTCAGTTATTGATACCTTAATACAGGCTAGGAAGCCTGTTACCAGAAAGATTTACCATAAGATATGGCGCAAATACTTATATTGGTGCGAATCCAAGAGTTACTCATGGAGTAAGGTTAGGATTCCGAGGATATTGTCTTTTCTACAAGAAGGTTTAGAAAAGGGTTTATCCGCTAGTTCCTTAAAGGGACAGATTTCAGCTCTGTCCATTCTTTTACACAAACGTCTGTCAGAAGTTCCGGACGTTCAAGCTTTTTGTCAGGCTTTAGCTAGGATCAAGCCTGTGTTTAAAACTGTTGCTCCACCATGGAGTTTGAACTTAGTTCTTAATGTTTTACAGGGGGTTCCGTTTGAACCCCTTCATTCCATTGATATCAAGTTGTTATCTTGGAAAGTTCTGTTTTTAATGGCGATTTCCTCGGCTCGAAGAGTCTCTGAGTTATCTGCCTTACATTGTGATTCTCCTTATCTGATTTTTCATTCAGACAAGGTAGTTCTGCGTACTAAACCTGGGTTCCTACCTAAGGTGGTCACTAACAGGAATATCAATCAAGAGATTGTGGTTCCATCTTTGTGTCCTAATCCTTCTTCGAAAAAGGAACGTCTGCTACACAATCTAGATGTAGTCCGTGCCCTGAAATTTTATCTACAGGCAACTAAGGATTTTCGACAAACGTCTTCCCTGTTTGTCGTTTATTCTGGTCAGAGGAGAGGTCAAAAAGCTTCGGCTACCTCTCTCTCCTTTTGGCTTCGTAGCATAATACGGTTAGCCTATGAGACTGCTGGACAGCAGCCTCCTGAAAGAATTACAGCACATTCTACTAGAGCTGTGGCTTCCACTTGGGCCTTTAAGAATGAGGCTTCTGTTGAACAGATTTGCAAGGCTGCAACTTGGTCTTCTCTTCATACTTTTTCCAAATTTTACAAATTTGACACTTTTGCTTCTTCGGAGGCTGTTTTTGGGAGAAAGGTTCTTCAGGCAGTGGTTCCTTCCGTATAAAGAGCCTGCCTGTCCCTCCCGTCATCCGTGTACTTTAGCTTTGGTATTGGTATCCCATAAGCAATGGATGATCCGTGGACTGGATACACTTAACAAGAGAAAACATAATTTATGCTTACCTGATAAATTTATTTCTCTTGTAGTGTATCCAGTCCACGGCCCGCCCTGTCACTTTAAGGCAGGTAATTTTTCCATTAAACTACAGTCACCACTGTACCCTATGGTTTTCCTTTCTCTGCATGTTTTCGGTCGAATGACTGGTAATGGCAGTTAGGGGAGGAGCTATATAACAGCTCTGCTGGGTGAATCCTCTTGCACTTCCTGTTGGGGAGGAGTTAATATCCCATAAGTAATGGATGATCCGTGGACTGGATACACTACAAGAGAAATAAATTTATCAGGTAAGCATAAATTATGTTTTTTCGGGTCGTTACCGACAAAACTCCAAATCTAGGCCCAAGTGTTTCCGTTGACTCTTAAGCTTGTATGTTTCCCCAATGTCGCTTTAGTGCCGCTCAGCAAAGGGCTCACTTGGTATTGCTTCAGGAGAGAGAATGGTAGCCGTTGTGGGTCAAACCTCCCTCCAGGTTTCGTTCTCTGGCAGAAGAACTTCTCCAGGGAATAGTAGAGTATGGTTTACTGAGACTACCTTCTTATATACCCCTACAATTGTTAACCTTAAAGTTATACTCAAAATTGAATTCATTAATTCTAAATAACCCTCAGTCTATTCATAACTTATTGTATACAAAGGGTTTAAAAATATATACATTAATTAAAGGGACATACTACTCATATGCTAAATCACTTGAAACTGATGCAGTATAACTGTAAAAAGCTGACAGGAAAATATCACCTGAGCATCTCTATGCAAAAAAGGAAGATATTTTACCTCACAATCTCCTCAGTTCAGCAGAGTTAGTTCTGTGTAAAAAGTTATACTCGGCTGCTCCCAGCTGCAGGTGAAAGAAATGAACTGCAGCCAATCAGCATCAGCAGTGCTGAGGTCATGAACTCTTTTACTGTGATCTCATGAGATTTGACTTAACTCTCATGAGATTTCATAGTAAGCTTCCTTTAACCTGAATAGGGAAATATGAGAGTGCATGAGGCTCATCCCCTTAGCAGTCCTAGGACAGACATACTAATATGCTGCTTAGAAATCATTTACAATGGGATGTGGCTACTGAGGAACTTTTGAGGTAAAATATCTTTCTTTTTTTACATAGAGATGTTCAGGTGATATTTTCTAGTCAGCTTTTTATAGCTCTACTGCATCACTTTCAAGTGTTTAAACATTTGGGTTTAACAATTTTGCATTACATGTAAATAACTTCTATTAGTTAACTAGTGTATTCTCTCCCACGCCTTGTCTCGCTAGTAATTTGCTCTCAAGTTAAATTTGTAACAGCAATCATGATTGAAAAACAAACAAACATTCTTTTCAATAGCTGGGGCATACTGGATAGTTGTATGAAGGTGTATATATAAATATATATTAGCTTGTAGATCGAGATATGTCTTTTTAAATACCTGTTAAAGTATTATCACCTAAGCTGAATTAGTGCTAAACTACCTTAATAGAAGAGAAGTGGACAGAGCTACCCCAATCTCTTTCCTTAACTGCATATGTGCAAACAATTCATGCCCAACTCCTATATATGTGTACTGGTTTGTGATTGGGTAGCAAGGGTTTGTTTAGACACAGTTGGTATAAGGGATATAAAACCTAATAGCAGCACTTAATTCTAAAACGCAGCACCTCCATATTGGAGCACAGGTACACACACTCCAGCATGCTTTCCGTATCTCTCATTAACAACAAACTGATGAGGTGAGAACAATACAGAGCTGGAGTTGCAAGCACTTGTGAATTATTATAGATGTACAGTATGTTTTTTTTTTTTTTTGTTTTTTATACATATTTTTTCAAATCTTTATAACAAAACCTCTGGATAATGACACAATAAAGTTATTGTGTTAATGTTATAACTAACTTTGAAATGATTCTCATTAGTCGAGAAATTTTAATACAGATTTATTTACATATACCAATCCTTTATAAACACTGACTTATTGTGTTAAAGGTTTTGAAGCAGTTTCTGTCACAAATTTTTATATTAAAAATAAAAATCATGCAAGAACTATTATTGTTATGCTGTAAGCTTTTTAAACCATATAGAATGTAACAGTTTTTGAGAGCCTAACTAAAAAAATATTTCTAACTACTGTTAAAAAAAAGGATACTAAACTTATTGTTGTTTATCATTACAATCAGCATCTAATACTGTGTAATCAGATTTGAATATTGTAGCCATGATGGCCAAGGTGATTTCATACTTACTAGATATTACAGAGTTAGGGCCTTCAATATAATTTAACATACTAGGATATATGTTTTGCTGAATAACAGGAATAAAGTTGAGCCTATTTTTCTTTTCTTTTAACAAACAAAAAATAATAATAAAACAAAAATAAAAATAATAAAATATATATATATATATATATATATATATATATATATATATATATATATATATATATATATATATATATACACACACACATATACCCTTTGCATCTTTCATTTTATGACCACAGAGGAGGTGCACTCACACATCACTATATCAGCTTATATATATCACTGAATTAAGATGGTTACTCCAATCTATGGGACTATCTATATCTACAGTAAAAAAGCTGCATGATTTAAAAAAAAAAAAAAAAATTCCCTCAATGGATGACCACTAGTCTGCAGTGTTGCTCTATCAGCGTTGCATTAAATGTTAACATACTGATGAAAACAGTGAATGTTCTATATTTATATTGCGATATTATGTTTTTTTACTGTGGAAATTTCTACTCGCTTAAAATTAATGAAAAAATTACTTTTCTTTTTATAATTTTAAAAAATTCACTTTATAGCACTGTTTTGTCTATTATTGATTTGTATTGGCCCTTAAACAATACTGCATATCTTTTATGAAAAATGTTTAAACATACATAAGATATGATAATGTTATGTTTTTTTCTGAACATCCTAATGTATTGCAACATTTTGTGGATGTAATTGTTTTTTAGCCACATTGCAAGTCTTAGCATAAATGTGTCTCACCTGTTTTATCTGAAATATATAAATTATTATGCAGCTTATGGTTTTATATTACTGTGTCAAACTGCTTCTTCTTTTGATGATTCTTATTAAATCTAACATCTGTATATTTTTCTAGTGTAGCCTGCAGAGAGGTACTACAATTTATTGGGGTTCTTCTAGTTGGTATTGCAGATTTGACATTTAATTATCAAAACCAGCATGCTGCATACATGTTTACATTCTTATGGAATCCTTTCAGAAACCGTAGATATCAAATATATCATCTAGCAATTCTGCATACACACTGTATATATGAGAGCAAATGTATGTTGATAATGTGAACATTACAATTTTTTTTTTATTTTTTCCTTTCTAGGCATGATTGGTATCAAACCGAATCTCAAGTTATAATTACAATAATGATAAAGAATGTACAGAAGAATGATGTCCATATACAGTTTTCTGAGAAAGAGGTATTTCTATTTAAGTTTTTATTTATTTTATTTTAATAGGTAAATGGGTCTTTGAAGGATCCAAGTTTTTTTTTTTTTTATTATTCTGAAATGATCTAATAGCAGAATTCGTTATTTAGCCCACTATTGTACCTGTTGAAACCAAAAGGTCACATGTCCCAAAGTACTGGATAGTTTTTTTTACCACTCATCTAAGCAGAAATAGAGCCTTTTTTTATTTATTTACCTATGATATATATATATATATATATATATATATATATATATATAATTTTCTTTCTAAGGTGGTTGTTGTCCATGAAAATCCTTACTTGTGGGAATTCATCTCATGGCCACCAGGAGGAGGCAAAGACACCCTACAACAAAGTTTTAAATATCCCTCCTACTTCCCTTTCCCTCCCAGTAGTTCTTTGCCTTGTCATGGAGTAGGCAAGGATAGCAGTGTTCAGGATTTATTGAAGAATTACAGGGATATTAATCCCAATTTTTCCCTCAAATGGATATTTTCCTGGAAGAGGACATAGAGTATTGGTGGTTCTCTATGGGGATGTTATCATAAGCCTGCCACACGCTGCGGAATCTGTTGGCGCTCTACAAATAACGATAATAATAACAGGTGTCACTGGGACCGTTCCTTCAGCCTCCTCCTGTATAACCATCAAGATGTACTGCCTCAGAATATCCTCTGTTAGTTGGGTTCTCTGCTGTATCCTCAGGAATATGGGTAAAAACAGTGGAGGGGACATTGCGCATAGGCTGCAAAGGGTACAGTTACCACTTAGCCAGCAGCTAAGCACACTGTATGTTATTTTTATATCACAGCTGCAGTACTTTTTAAGGGAACAGTTACTTCATAGCCAGTCAAAGCAGGTAAGCACACTAGGTGTTAGTTTTATCTCACAGCTGCAGACCTGTTAAGGGGTACAGTAACTACATGGTCATTTACAGCAGCTAAGAACACTACATGACCATTTTATCACACAGCTACAGTAGTGTTCCTCAACTGATATTTTACTAATGCAGGCTGGTTTTGCACATAATCTTTAGTTATGCTTCTCCTTACTGTTGGGATTTTCACTTTTCCACAGTACTAGAGTACTGTTTCACTATCATTTTGGCACCATTTAATTAAGCTGTACGGCCCCTTTACCAGCTCTGCTGTATTTCCGCCATTCTTAGCGCTCCTCATTCTGACAGGGGAAGTAGACTCTGCAGGAGCACAAAAAAGATACCATAAGGATTATAGAGTCTAGCAAAATTCAGACTATTGGTGCCTCTTCTCCACTGGATACAGACGGGAAATGGTACGGGGATATGACCCGCTCATATCTCCTGAGCGGGAAAGGACAAGCAGTAAATACTAGGCCTATATGGTGAGTTGTAACTATATCCCCTTCCCAAGTTGTAAAGGCTGTATAGCTTACTTTCTTCAATTATTGTAATAAAGTTCCTCAAGATACTCTTATGCCCAGGGAAGGAGGGACCAGAAGTAGATGTGCAGGCCCTAGGTTCTGGGGAACTGTTATGGAGTATAGCTAGAAATATAGCTGTGTGTGCTCCCACTATCTTTTTGTAAGCTGCTGATATTGTATGGCCCAGATTAGTCTGGCATATAAGAGTCAATTAACAGTCTTACCCCAGTCTAGCGTTACAGTCCCGGGATGCGGTGCTGACACTGGATCCTTGAAGGGGCCATTCAATCACCATGCGGCTGTGTTAATTGGCTCAAAATTATTGTAGTGTAGGAGGAGTTAGTTGAACCGTGGCTCAGTCGCGGCTAAGTAGAATGTCTCCATTGCAGGTACTCTGCAGCTGTATTGTTGCGGCCTGGGACTTACACAGTGAGTTGCCTGCAATATTGTTTTCTCCGATATTGAGGAAGCATCACAGCGATAGAAAGTAGCCCAGGATCTCTCCACAATCCTTAAGAGCTGAGATAAGGCAGATCTCAGGGAATTTCGAATGTGGCGGCGCTGTGTCACCTCAGGGAATGCAGGCTGCTCTTTTTCTCTGTTAAACCTGCCTTCTTTCACCTCCAAAATAAAAAGCTCACAATGTTGTAGCACATTTCAAATAAAAATGGTAGGCGCACAAACCGGTCATACTCACAGGATTTCAGTTTTAAATTGGCCTTTTATTAAAACCATCACAAGGGTATCTTCAGATGCAGCTTCAGATTTTATTAAAATATAGCTCAACACGTTTCAGCAAAACAAGCCTTTCTCAAGAGCATAAAATCATTATATGTCAAAGCAAGTTGGAGTACTCTGAGTTTCCCCTGAGGTGACACAGCGTAGCCACATTCAATATTTCTTGTTTCTGGATACAGTCTGGGAGAACCAGGGCTGGCAGCGAGCTTCTGAAGGGAAGTGCTAACATAGCTTCATACTTTACTTCTATTTACAAGATCTCAGGGAAGTCTTCACTGTTGACTGCTTCCTATCAGGTCGCCACGTGAGTGGGAAGATGGCCGCTCTCGATAATGAGTGCTGCACAGATATGTTGAATCGCTGTTCCTGAAGATGACTCTTTGCACTAGGGCTGCATAATCAGGCTTTGCTGGTCTTTAGCCACACTTTGGTGATGAAATGGTCTGGACTGAACGGTCATTTAGATGTTCGTTTATCATATGGAGCTCAAATAAATACTTTGCTCAGGTCTATATAACTGTAGGACCCTAGATATATAATAATATCGGTGCTGAGATATAATAAAGCTAATACATTATTTAAGAAGAAAAAAAGATATCTCACAACAGCACTCTTAGTCCAATATGTTTTACTGAGTATATGAAAGTTCACAATCTCTCTAAACTATCTACTGTTCACAGTAAACATAAATCACAATATGGCAGAAAAAGTGTTAACAGGTATATTAAACCTTATACCTGTCTGTCACATATGAACAGAAGAAAAAGAATAAATAAAATTAAAGAGAACACAATTTGAAAAAACAACAACCACCTATTCAGCTGCACCGAGTTCTGTGACGATTTCCGTTCAAGAAGGAAGAGAGGAAGGTGTAGAAGGAGGTATCTGCACTACGACACTAGTTTGCGCCACGGCTTGTGTGTGCTGGGATAACCCAGCCTTCGGCTGTGAAGCGCTTAAGAGCTCCTTCCAGGATCACCAAGAAACCAATATTTTACAAGCGTTTTTTTGTCTCTCACTTGTGGAATCGCTAAAGGTGGATTACAATAACGGGGACAGATCCGTACATACCGGTTCATGGTTATAACCGATATTTAAGAGACAGCAATTACGTTGGCCAACGATAAGTATATTACTGCTATATTGTTTAACATGAACATGTTATGATTATCCCTGGTTGTTGTTTTTTCAGATTGTGTTCTCCTTAATTTTATTTATTCTTTTTCTTCTGTTCATATGTGACATAGACAGGTATAAGGTTTAATATACCTGTTAACACTTTTTCTGCCATATTGTGATTTATGTTTACTGTGCACAGTAGATAGTTTAGAGAGATTGTGAACTATCATATACTCCGTAAAACATTGGACTAAGAGTGCTGTTGCGAGATATCTTTTTTTTCTTCTTAAATAATGTGTTTGTTTATCATATATAGCCGGAGCTGCAGTAGTATGCAACCGTTCAGTTACAGAGCTTGCTCCACCCCCCTCAATCTACAATATTTTGGTCAAGAAGTTTTAGATAATTTTTCTTCTTACAGATGAATTGTATACATTCATACTTTCACATTCTAATAGAACAAAAAAAGTTTGCAGCAAATTTTTTTTTACATTTCTACAGCGCTAATGATTTCCACAAAAGTACTTGTTTCACTGATACATTGCAGCATTTTGGAAGTAAGACATATTTTCCACTACCTGGATGAAATTCTTCTGATGGTGTGAATAAAATAACAGGCACATTATGTTTTAGCTTCAACACAATATGTTTCTTGGAAGCAGATATCAGAACAGACCTAAATTTGTGGTTTGCTCTGCAACAGAAGGTTACTTACTTAATACTTACTTAATACATTGTATTTACATTTCTTTTTTAAGACACGATGAGTCCACGGATCATCTTAATTACTAATGGGATATTCACCTCCTGGTCAGCAGGAGGAGGCAAAGAGCACCACAGCAGAGCTGTTAAATAGCTCCTCCCTTCCCTCCCACTCCAGTCATTCTCTTTGTCTACGTTAGTGATAGGAAGAGGTAAAATGAGGTGTTAGATTAGATTCTTCAATCAAGAGTTTATTATTTTTAAAGTAGTGCCAGAGAGTGCTGCTTTGTTCTAGGGTGTAGCCGTAGTCCATATCAGTCTCTACAGTAGAGCTTTTGGTGGTTTTAGAGCAATGGGAACTTGTAATTCTCACTGCGCCTCCCTTATATTGTTGCTGCCCTGCCTCTGGAAAACCTGAGAGATTCTAACTCAGGACTTTCTTTTCATTCTCAGGTCCATGGGAGGGATAGGACCTCTTAAACCTGGAGTCTGCCTTTGCTGACTTGCAGAAGATGAGGTAAGTGCTGACTTTATTTCTGGGGGTACAAAGAAAAATCTCAGAAAAAGTTTGGGCACCTCATCAAATTGGGGCTCCTTTTCAAGGGGTTAACATAGTACATTCTCCTATTTGTCTAAGGGGACACTTGGCAGCTTGGACGCAGGCACTGGGACTGTATGGATCATGTGACTCATCTCCCGGCGGTTACAGGGAGGGTTCATACTGACTGCCTTTTGTTTTTGTGCAAGTGAGTTCAGTGTGCGGGTGTTTACTATTAGAGAGTTCATACTGGCTAAGCAGCTTCATAAGGCATAGGTAAGGGGACTAAGCAGTCTGTTATTTTGCTCCCGGTCGTTTAGCTTAATAATAATGGCGACCGGGAGAGGGCTATTGAAATGCCCACGAGGGTCGGAGCTTGAGTGGCGCCGATTTGGTGGTGCAGCGCAGCTGTTATGTATGGACAATAAGAGGATGTGCGGTTTATAACAGTCTTAAAGAGATTAAGCAGCAACTGTTTATTCTGGTATTTTGCTCCCGGTGCCTAATATTTAAGACATTGCAGTATGAGTCTCCTTATCTTCTCTCAGATAAGGTGGTTTTACGTACTAAACTAGGAATTCTTCATACGGTTGTTTCTGTTCGGAACCTTAATCAGGAGATTGTTGTTCCTTCCTTGTGTCCTAATCTTTCTTTTCAGAAGAAGAGGAATTCTACACATTTTGGATGTGGTCCATACTATAACGTTTGTACCTACAGACGACTAAAGATTTTTGTCAGTCTTCTTCTTTGTTTATATTTTTCTCAGGAAGGCGCAAGGGAAAGAAAGCTACGGCTACTTCTCTTTCTTTTTGGCTGCAGAGTATCATGTATTATGCATCTGAGTCTGATGGACAGCAGCCTCCCGAAATAGTTACGACTCATTCCATGGGGGGCTGTTGTTTCCTCATGGGCATTCAGAAATGAAGCTTTTGTGGAAGAGGTTTGCAAGGCTGCATTTTGATCCTTCAAGCAGTGGTGCCTTCTATTTAGGTTTCCTGTCTTGTCCCTCCCGTATCATCTGTGTACTCTAGCTTGGGTATTGGATCCCATTAGTAATTAAGATGATCCGTGGACTCATCGTGTCTTAAGAAAGAAAAGAAAATTTATGCTTACCTGATAAATTTATTTCTTTTTTTACACGATGAGTCAACGGTCCGCCCTGTATTTTAGACAGGTTGTGTTTTTTTTTGTAAACTTCAGACACCTCTGCACCTTGGCTTTTCCTTTCTCTTCCTAACTTCGGTCGAATGACTGGAGTGGGAGGGAAGGGAAGAGCTATTTAACAGCTCTGCTGTGATGCTCTTTGCCTCCTCCTGCTGACCAGGAGGTGAATATCCCATTAGTAATTAAGATGATCCGTGGACTCATCGTGTCACCTGATAAATTTTATTTCTTTTTTTAAGCATAAAATTTCTTTCTTCTGTCTCTGACCCTCTTGTCAATCAGAACCTAGGGAAATTGACATCCACTGTCCCTGTAGTCAAAGTGGGTAAGAATACACCTCAAGCCTCTTCAAATTTTCATAGGGTAGGGGTGGCAAAGATTGCCTTTGTCCCACCAAATCACTTTCTCAGATAGTGTAAAAAATTTACTTGAATCAAAGTCTTCCTTCACTCGAGTTTAATTTTACCAAAGACTCAAACTCATCCTTTTTTGTGGGGCAACCGTCCAAGTATGTTTAACCCCTTAAGGTACGACGTTGGTTGTTATGCCCTTAAGGACCAGCAACGTACCCTGTACGTCACTGCAGTCCTGGGCTTCTCTCTGGCACAACCTCGCTCAAAATAGCGAGATTGCGCTATTTCTGCATGTCCCATGAGTGGGGCACTGAAGAAATAGAGTTGCAGAGTTGACGATGCAGATAGGGCCACTCTGTGGCCCTCTCTGCATCGGCCAGCGATGGTGCCATTTGTTGGTTGGTGGGAGCCGTAGCAGGGAGGCGGGTGGGTGGCCCATGGTTGGAGGGACTCCCTGTACCTGCAGTGAGCGCAAGACATCAGGTGTGCATGTGCGCTACATTAAGTTGATTGAGGGAGAGGGAAATTAATTTTTGTAAAGGGATTGGGGAGGGGGGGAGGTTGTTTTGGGGGGGTAGCTACACTACAGAAAATGCTTTAGCATAGAAGAAAAAAAACACATTTTTATTATGGCAAAATGGGTACTGGCAGTCAGCTGCCAGTACCCAAGATGTTGGAAGATTGGTAGAGGGGGGAGGGTTAGAGAGCTGTATGGGGGGATCAGGAAAGTTGGGGGCTAAGAGGGGATCCATCACTGCAAAAATAATAGTTAAAAAAAAAAAAAGCCTTTTATTTTAGTACTGGCAGACTTTCTGCCAGTACTTAAGATGGCAGAGCGAAGAGAGCTGTTTGAGGGGGATCAGGGGGTGGGATGTGTCAGGTGGGGGACTTATCTCTAGACTAAAGCTAAAATTAACCCTACAAGCTACCTAATTAACCCCTTCACTGCTGTGCATAATACAATTGGTGTGCGCAGCCGCATTTAGCAGCCTTCTAATTACTAAAAAGCAATGCCAAAGCATATATGTCTGCTATTTCTGAACAAAGGGGATCCCAGACAAGCATTTACAACCATTTGTTCCATGATTGCACTAACTGTTTGTAAATAATTTCAGTGAGAAACCTAAAATTGTAAAAAAGTGAACAATTTTTTTTTTTATTTGGTCGCATTTTGCGGTGAAATGGTGGCATGAAATATTCCAAAATGGGCCTAGAGCAATACTTTGGTTTGTCTACTAAAAAAATTATATATACATATCAGTGTTACAATGTAACTATCGCTAATTTTGAAAAAAGAAAAATGGTTTGGAAATAGCAAAGTGCTACTTATTGTCCTATAACATGCAAAAAAGCAAAGAACATGTAAACATTGGGTATTTCTAAACTACGGACAACATTTAGAAACTATTTAGCATGGGTGTTTTTTGGTGGCTGTAGATGTGTAACAGATTTTGGTGGTCAAAGTTAGAAAATGTGTGTGTTTTTTTTCATTTTTTTTCATCATATTTTCTTCTTAAAAGGGAAGAGTCCACAGCTGCATTCATTACTTTTGGGAAATACAGAACCTGGCCACCAGTAGGAAGCAAAGACTTTCCAGCCAAAGGCTTAAATACCTCCCCCACTTCGTCATTCTTTGTCTTTCGTCACAGGAGGTTGTCAGAGAAGTGTCAGAAGTTTGAGAGAGCCTCTTATGGAGGGTAGTACTCTTTGCATTGGGACTGGAGTTTTAAGTAGTCCTGTCAGCCTCTCACTGAGAGCATGGATGAAAGTTAGAGTCCGGAGATGCCGGGAGAGTTTTCCTGCGAACCCATCCCGACTCATATTAACAACTCCTTGGTAATCAGCGTTGACGAGTTTCACTGCCTACGTTTCTTCACTCAAGTCCATGTCAGAAGCGAGGCTACTATCTGTCACACTTGAAGGGCTGTGTTGCTGTTCCACGGGTAGATTCCGGTAAGATTGTTTCATTTTATTTCGATTTGTGAATGTTATGTTAACGAAACAAAGTAGGGTCCCAGTGGGACTCCTTTTATCTTAATAAGAAATCTTGGGTTAATATCTCCTGAGGGGGGTTATTGAACAGGGGGGGACTTTTAATCATGTTTGTTATATGGTTCTATCTGCAAATGTGTAGCTATACTTAGGCTCACAGCTTTTTCGGAACATAAGGTCCTTCTTTTAATTAAGCAATCTTAAAGATTGCGCACGCTTTTTGTGACTGGCAGGGTGCACCTCGTGACAGGTGCGGTTATGTTGTTTTTCACTTCCGTATACTGACTGTGTGCGACCGAGAGAGTCTTGCACATGAGTTGTCTGTTTCACAGGAGGTGGTGAGTGCCCCAGCCATTGGGGGGTGTTAAAGGGTTCCAGTTAGTTTTTTTGTCATTTTGTAATCCCAAGATTATGGAGGATTCTGATATGTGTGACACGGATGCCTCAGATACAGAGAATGTGTCTTGTGATGAATATGAAAAGCCCGGGTAATCAATGCCCATCAGTAATGTTGCGATTGCCGTTCTAGTATTTTATAATTTTTTTATTGAGGTTATTAAGGCAAAAAATACAGTTTCAAGAGTCAAAAAGGAGAAAAAAAAGAAAAATAAATGAAAGAGAAAAAAAAAAAAATCGAAGTAGACATTCACAGTGGTCTATTAACATATACTAGAAGATATGCCACTGTTCTGTAAATCTTACATAAAAAAAAACAAAACTTAAACCTCTCATTTTCTATTATATTTCTATTTCCTTCAGGTTCTTTAGTAATTGTGCATCATAATTGGTTTGACCGTAGGGCAGGGAGTGGGGCCCCAGGCGGGAGAGAAAGAGGGAGAGAGAGGAGGGAGAGAAAAAGGAAAAAGAGGGAAAGAGGGGGAAGGAAAAAAAAAAAAAAGGGAAAGGTTCATTCCTCCTCCCATGAATAGGGTGAAATATGTAATTATAGGGTAGTAGCAGAGAGAAAAAAACCTATTACCAGCATCCTAATAAAACTAATTCTGAATGTCTAAAAGGATAAATTAATTGAGCCACTTCTCCAGGTGGGAAGATCTTAATAAATGCTGACCATTTTTTAAAGAATAGAGTCACCTCTCTTTCAGAAGTCAAAGATACATTCATTTGTTCAAAGATACATTGCTTTTTCATATGGTTTTTAATTTCTTGAATTTTAGGTGTCGAGGGGTCTCTCCATTTTCCAAAAATCAAGTTTCTTGTTACCAGAATTGCCATGTCTCTAGTCTTTTTAAATTCAGAGTTTGTAGGGAATTCTCTGAGAAAAACCACCTCTGCCAATGAAAGAGAGAGCCAGGTAAACTTTAATACATTAGTCATCCAATATTCTAATTTCCGCCAAAGCTGTTTAACTCGTGGACATGACCATATCATGTGAGCTAGATCAGCTGCTGGATAGGAGCATCTAGGACATGCGTTAAATCCATAGTTGTGCCATTTGTATCCTTTAAGTGGAGTATAATAGGTTCTATACAATAGTTTGATATGTGATTCTCTCCAGCTAGAGGATGATGTAGTTTGGGCTACAATATCTATGGATTTTTTCACTTGCTCTAATTCGATATCCGCTTCTGAAGCTAAGAGGTTCCATTTCTGCGTTATCTGCTGAAGATTATTGTCTCCTCCTTGAGAGATCAATAGGTCATACCAAGTTGATATAGACGTTAAGTCATTTTTAGCTAATGTGGGCCAGCTATCCAGTTTCCTCCAGGACCAAATCCATCCAAATTTCTCTGCTAGTGTGAAAAGATAATGTCTGGCCTGGAGATAAGCGAAAAAATCTCTATTGCTCATGTCAAATTCCTGTTTCAATTTTTCGAATGTTTTAACCGATAAAGTATTTTGATCTATAAGCTGAGACACAACAGAGAGACCCTTTTCTTGCCATATCTGAAAAACTTGTGACTGAGTACCTTCTTGAAATTCTGGGTTGCCACATAAGACTTGGAATTTTGGGATGGTTAAATCGATATTTAATTTCTGTCCAAGTTTTTTCCATGCTTGGATTACCACGTATATTGAATGGAATTGTTTCACTTTTTTTGGGATTAGGTAAGCTGGGCAATGTATAAGAGCTATAGGGTTAAAAGGGGATATAATGTTCCTCTCTAATTTGTTGTTAGTGAAATAGTCCTTACTCACTATCCAGTCTATTGCGATGCGGGATAAAAAGACCAAGCTGTATTTACTAAGATCTGGGAGAGCCATTCCCCCGTATTTTCTTGGAAGATAAAGTTTATTTAGGGAAATTCGCGGTCTTTTACATTTCCATATAAAGTACTGAAGAGCCCTATTTAAACTTTTCCAGTCTTTGACTTTCAAACTCACCGGGATATTTTGTAAGGGATATAAAATTTTAGGAAGAAGGGTCATTTTAAATAAGGCAATTCGTCCTGAAAGAGATAACGGGAAATTCTGCCAGCTGATCATGTAATCTTTTATTTTAGAAAGGATAGGAGAAATATTGAGGCTATACCATTCTTTTGGATTGGCTGAAATATTGATACCTAAGTATTTGAAATGAGTCAAAACCTCTTTAAAGGGTATCGTAGTGTGCGAAGCCTCGCTTTTCTTGATCCATAATAATTCCGACTTAGAAACATTAAGTTTATAACCTGTGAAGGTTCCATATGAATTAGTTATCGAGATCAATTTTGGGATGTTGACCGATGTATTAGACATATAGATTAGCACGTAATCCGCATATAGTGCTATTTTTTGCTCCAATGAACCAATTTTTATCCCTTGTAAAGCCTGTCAAATTTTAAGGGCTAAAGGTTTGATCGCTATGTTAAATAGTAGCGGTGAGAGTGGGCACCCTTGTCTTGTACCCCTCTGGAGATTAATTAGATTAGATTCAAATTTATTAACAATTAATTTGGTTGAGGAATTTCTGCAAAGATTAGAGATGAAAGAGATAAAATTATCCTTAAACCCGAATTGAAGCAAAGAATTCAGTATATGTTGGTGATAAACTGAATCAAATGCTTTTTCAGCATCAAGGGCGATGATCGCTATGTCTGTTTGATCTTGAGAAGAGTCTTCAGGGGAATTATAGAAATAATCAAGCACTAAAAATAATTCTCTAATCTTTGCTGCCAGATTGCGTCTGCGAAGGAAACCTGCCTGGTCTTTATTAATGAGATCGCCTATGACTTTTTGAAGTCTTTTAGCTAAGATAGATGTTAATAACTTATAATCAGAATTAAGTAGTGCGATGGGTCTGTAAGACTCTTTTTTTTCAGTGGGTCTTTCCCTGGTTTCAATATTAATGATGTGTTGGAAGCTGCAAAAGACCTAGAAACAGACTTTTTATTTATATAGACATAATTAAACATTTCTTTTAAATAAGGGGTTATGATTGGAGTGAGAATCTTGTAAAACTCGTTAGGGAGGGAGTCCGGACCCGGGGCTTTGTCAAGAGGCAGCTCTTTGATTGTTGAAGTAATCTCTTGTTCAGAGAGAGAAGCATTTATGTCAATTGCTGCTTCTTCGCTCAAAACTGGATGTTCAAGCCCTTTCCAAAAAAGCTCAGAGGCCTCTTCATCAGAATCTTTTTTATCATAAAGATCTTTATAATAAGAAAAAAAGGCTTCAGTAATCTCTCCTGTATTTTGTAGTAGCGTACCTTGTTCCAGAAGAGAGTCAATTTAGGGGTTTCCTTGTACATTTTTAACTAGATTTGCAAGCAGTTTCCCTGCCTTATCTCCATATCTATAAAACTTAGATTTAATTTTAAGATCAGCTTGAACTGAATTACGTAATAGAAGAGTGTCTCTTTCTCTCTTCGCCGAAGTATATTGCTTCCAATTTGATCATGTTGGTTGGGTTAGATATTTATTATAGCTATTAGTGATGGATCTCAATGTTTCGCTTTCTCTCGAGGCTGCCTTTCGCTTAAGTTCTGCCATATAAGAAATAATATGTCCCCTCATGACCACCTTGCCAGCTTCCCAGAGTGTACTTGGGTCGTTGACAGAGCCGACGTTTAACTCAAAATAGTCAATCATTCTGGTTGTCAGCCAGTTCTTAAATTTTAAGTCTTTCAAGAGAAATTTGGGGAAAAAGAATCGACGTGCAGTGAATATTTTATCTCTTATTGGGATTTTCAATACTATTGGGGCATGATCTGAAATAGTCACTTGTAATATTCTTGCTGTGGGACCAAATTTTAATAAGTTCTCATTGACTAGAAACAGGTCAATTCTGGAGAGAGACCTCACATTCTTAGCCTTGCATGTGAATTCTCTTTGATCCGGATTCTGGATCCTCCATATATCTTTAAGAGCTAAATTCTTGGCTAAGGTTTTAAACATTTTGCCTTCTAACTTATCCCTCTTGGACATAGCAGTTTTTGGAGTTTGCCTAAGTCTATCTAAAGAAGTCTGTGAAACCATGTTGAAATCCCCTGCAACGATTATACTCCCTTCACCTATTTGTAGGATTTTTGTTTGAAGTGGTGATTCCCAAAAATTCCTCTCATATTTATTAGGGGCATAAAGATTACAAAATCGAATTTGCTAGTCTAATCTTTAAGATTAAGATTCTACTATTAGGGTCCTTATATTCTGATAAGACCTCATATGGGTTTTTCTTCCCTAGGAGGATGGCTACCCCTCTTTTCCTCTCAGTACTTGGTGTAAAAAACACCTCATTTACCCAAGAAGATTTCAATTTCGCGGATTCTTGTGCGTTTAAGTGTGTCTCCTGGACAAATGCGATGTCTGAATTGAGTTTCCTCAGGTGTGAAATTATCAATTTGCGTTTAATTGGGGTTGATATTCCTCCGACATTCCAAGAAGAAAAGATTAAATTTTTTACATTAGTCATCAATTAAAAAGGGGAGAGATGGAGAGAAAGAGAGGGAAGGGAGAAAAAAAGAAAAAGGGGAGGGGTGAAAGGATTTGAGAGGGAGAAAAAAAAGGGATGAAGGGGAGAGAGAGAAAAAAAAAAAGGGGGAAGAATAAATAAATAAAGGGATCCCCCCGCTCCCGGCGCCCCTCCCCCCCACTCCAGTACCTCTATTCATCGCTAAAACCTGAAGAAACACTAAAAAGCACACAAAAAAAGGAACATATCAGCCATTTGTGTCTCCTGTATATTAATGACGCCATAAACTAAGTTAAACCATCGTATTGTAAAAAACTAATAATTTGTATCATGTTACTTTACACATTTTTCATCATAAAATTTTTCTGCCTTTGAGGCATCATCAAAAAAATATACCTGATCTTGGACTTTGACTTTGAGCCTAGCTGGGTATACAACTGTGGCTAATAATCCCTCTTTAATCATCTTACCGCAAATTGGAGAGAGCTCCTTCCTTTTTAGAGAGGTTTCATATGCGAAGTCCTGGAATACCAGGACCCTGTGCCCATCTAATATAATGGGTGCATTTTTGCGTGAAAATTGCATTATCTTAGTCTTATCCTGAAAATTCAGGTATCTCACTATTATAGGTCTAGATGTCAAATTGTCCCCATCTGAAGGGGGAGGTCTCCCCAATCTGTGAGCTCTCTCTACCGCCGGGGGTAGGTCTTCTTTAGGAATATTCAACATTTGTGGAAGAGTCTCGGCTGTAAATTTCAAAAGATCAGTAAATTGTGTAGTTTCAGGAACCCCGATTATTCTAACATTATTTCTTCTGGACCGATTTTCTAAGTCCTTGATCTTATTCTGGAGTTCTTTCAAAGTTAATGAATGTGCCTGCAATTTAGTTATCTGTGTAGCTGAATTATCCTCAAGGTCAGACACTCTTTGTTCGACCTCTTGGATCCTGGTTGCAAACTGTTTAACCTCCAAAGATAGGGCATGTAGGTCTTGTTTTATTTCTTAGGGTTCAGAGCTTCTATAATGTCATTAACAATTGTTTGCGAGTTAATAACTTCTTTTGATTTTATAGCTGATCCTACTTCAGAATATACCTCCGTTGTTGGTTCGGTTATGGTTTTATTCCTCTTGTCTCTGGGTTTAGAGGCCATGGTTGGAGAAAAGTTTTTAGGGTGACTTGGTGAGTTTAAAAATGTATCCATAAGTGACGTGTCATATATTTAAAGGATATTGTGCAGTGCGAGAGAAGGAGGTGTCCCGCGCTGTGAAAAATTTATATACGTGAAAAAATGGGAAGAGAAGAAAAACCCAAGGGTGAAGGGGAAGGGGAGTGATAGCAAAGTGAAATGTGAAGGTGAGAGAGGGAAAAAAAAAAAAATTGTGAGAGTGACGACTAAGATTAATAAAGGTGATTATTCAGAATATGATATGGTGATATGGTGCAGTGTTTTAGGCCACGGGTTCTCAAACCCAAGAGGCAGGATATTATCTTCTTATCTATTAAGGCCTGCCGTAAGAAGATTATAAAACCGATATGAAGGCAATCAAAGATATCTGTTTTTAGTAGGTAGATAGGTTCCTCTATTTACAATTATTTACTATTATACGCAATACAGTGATTCCTAAAAATATCCAGGTAAAGAGAAGAGCCCAGGATAAATCAATTAACACTTCTACGATATGCGGAGCATGCTTGAGTAGAAAAGAAAATGCAGCAATGGGCCAAGATACCTAAAGAAAGATAAAAATTATGGTTTGGCGGTTTTTAACCATTACAGTAATTCTGTGCCACTCACGAATTGCAATAATTTAACCTCCTATATTGTAGGGGTCTCTGTCATACCTTGTTATCCCAGGATTCTTAAAATGGAGAATAGCCTAACTCAGAGATTATAAAGATGCTCCCTTATAGCTTGAGAGCCAGAAAAAACTTGTTTTATACAAAAAAGGAACCCCAGGTGCCTATGAAGAAAGTCACTAGGATAGTTAGAAAACAAGAATATCTGTGTTCTGCGAATAAGCAGGTTACTCTGTGTAAAAAAAAATATGCGCTATCAAAAATCTATTATTAAACAACGAAGATATTAAGTTCAAAGAGGGAGCTGAAAAATTTTCTCTTTTTTTTTTTTTTTTTTTTCTTCTTCTTCCTCCCTTTTTGTATAAGATAACCCTAAGTAAAGAAAATGCAGCAGTAATTGTAAATATCTAAAGACAATGCAACTTTTGGATACAACAATACTTTTTAAAGATCTTAACAAATTAACCTCCTAGTAGAGATAAAGCTTAATAACAATTGCTTTTAACATGCAAGATGCTTAGTTCAATTAAGTTCAAGCATAAAGAGGAACTTTCTCCATAGAGTGTGATTTTCGTGCCTTCTTAACTTAATCAATCTTAGTAGATCATTCTTCTTTATATGTATGTATCATATAAGTCTTTTTCCTTTCTCTCCTTCCTCCGCTCTTCTCAGGTATTTTTTCTTCTCCCTTTTATCCCTTTTTCTTCTTACCCAAACAGTGGCATTTGATTTAATGTGCCTTTAGGGATTTATGTTATCGAGTAGGTTATATCCCTCCTATTATCTGGAACATTTTTAAAGTGTCCTCACTGTATATTCCCTTGCTGATTTTCCCCTCTTGCCGGGTAACTCAATTCTGCTGCTCCCCCTCCTCACACTTCCTTCACCATACATGTGTTTACAGTCATAGAAGAAAACTCACCTCTTCCTCTGCCAGACACCGAGGTATAGTTACCGTCAGTAAGCGACCAGTGGCACCCCTTGCAATGGCAGCCAGCAGTCCCAGTAGGAGTAAGAAGACCACACGCCGCTGACATCCGCACTCCGATGTTCCAGGCACTCCGTCAGTCTCGCCTCCTCCCGCGCAACATCGGTGGGAGAGGAGGGAGATGGAGCAAATCAAGATCTTCCGGTGCCTGGGCTCTCCACCGTCGCGGTCTTCCAATCCTCCAGAAGACCGGAGCCAGCGCTCGCTCCCTCCTGCAAAACAGTGGAGAGAGAGTGGAAAGGCCGATGCCTGAAAACAAGGACTGTTCAATTGGGACCACGGTAAGAGCGTTCCTCACTCCTCACAGCTCCTGTCCCACTGGAGGTAAGGGAAGCCCCTTTGATGATTAATTTCTTCCAGATAGGTGAAGACCAGATCCGGCACCTGTCCCCTCTCGCGCAGCACCGGTGGGAGAGGGGGAAGGCTAGCGTTTAGCAGGTAAAGTTGTCTCGACAGAACCACGGAGGAGGCGTAGTCAGCAGCGGCAGGTAAGAACCAGTGTTCATACAGTGGAATCTTCAGCTGGTGTGTTAGAGATTCAGGGGAGTGAGAGCTTGCGGAAAGACCGAAGTCAGGAGGGTGAGTTTATCTCTGTTAAGGTGTGAGGAAAGCAGAGGAGTTTTTTTTCGGTTTGAGATGGAGTTTTTATTTTTCTCGTAGCTCCTCTCCCGCTTCTACCATAGGGGGTAAAGAATGCTCAGCTGGCAACAGATCTTTTTCCAGGAAAATTTTCTTGCAAGTGTCCGGTCCCTTGTTAACAAAGTTTTTTTTTTTCTTTTTATCTGCTTAAGGGACCTTCTAACTTGGTTTAGTTGTTATAACAGCGGGATGTAGTGCCGCTGTTGATTCCGGCAGCGTTGACTCTAGCCGTCCAGGTAGCAACCCCTGACATTGGGGTATGGCGTGAGAAAAACCGCCAGCAGCTTAGGACTGGAGCAGGGAGCTCAGGTACACAGGTTTGCTCCTCCTCCACCGGAATCCAGCTCTCGCGATTGCCGTTCTAGAGTACTCTCTTCTCCCGAAGCAGGGAGCTTAGAGTGCGTTGAGCCATCAGCCTCCGAAGTTTCCATGACCCGTGAAGCGAGTCCCCCAGTCCATTTGCCGACTACGCAAGCAGGTGTCCCTGTGGCCTTTACTCCTTCCCCGGAGGGTGGCTTGTTTCCTGCAGAGGTTACGGCACGATTCCGCATGGCCATTTTTATGGTGCTGAATCATTTATATCTTCCAAGTGAATTATTTCTAAGATACTGTCCATGTTCCGTTAACCAGGTCCCGTCGAGCGTGGGATCGCCCGATTCAGTTCAGCCTTCTGGGGAAGCGTTGACCCCTATCTCAGGGCCAGGGTTTTCAGTTGATCCGGCAAAAGATGATTTTGCCTTCTGTTATAGGCTGGCTCGCCTTCATGTTCTTTTAAGACATGTTTTGGCAATGTTGGAGGATCCCAGTCCTAGCGGGCCGAGGGATCCGAGGCCTTAGAAGCTGGATGGCAAAATGGATCTGATATTTGGGGATGAAGCCAATCTACTTAACTTTGCAGTTTTTTCTTTCTTTATGTTTTTTGGTTACATTTCTGAGCTTGGGTGAATGGGATTTTCAATCGGCTGGTCCCGTTATTGTCCTCATTCACCTTGGGCGTTCACCTGATGGGTGCTGCCTTCATTTTATTTATCTATTTTTTGATCCAGATGGATGTTTTATTTGTTTTTCCTTAAGCTCTTGCCTGTTAGATTTTAATTTTTAGGAACATTCTTCTCTGGAACCGATACTTGCTATTTAGGTCGCACGGGCACTTCCTCGGAGGTTGCGCACTTGTTGAACAATAGAATTAGAATTTTCTTGGACCTTGGGCAGTTCTAGAGTGTCCTTATACCAGGCAGGTACTGGTCGGATACTTTTTCGGCTGTTACCAGAGTTCATGTCACCCTCGTAGTGGTGATTAATCATGCTCGATTCTGTAATGTCTTTTGGCCTAGTCTATGAACTCTGGGCTCGGATCCTACCGAAGTATGAGGCCTGTTGTTTAAGTACAACCCCTCCGTATGGAGGGTTATGAGTGCCAATCTAGGTTGGTTCTTCGGGCTTCTCGCCTGGAATACAGATCTGTTTTTGCAGACGTCATCATGGTTCCTCAGGTCCTCTGGGATTCAGAACCGTTATTCCATTCTTTGGAGTTGGGAGTTGTGTTGGACCTATGTAGTCTGGTGTGCCAAGTGATTAAAGTGATGGTAAATTCAGCCAAACTGCTCCACATATTTGTAATGGTCTTATCCTAACTAGCATTTCAATATGCTTTTTTATTAATAAATACATCAGCACACTGAATAATTTCACTTTTAATCCTGCTACGTTACTGGTTTTAATTCAGCCTCTCTCTAACATTTTCAAAGCTCCTTCTTTGAGTGGCATCTGTTCTAGCCAGTCAGAGCCTCACCATGTGCCCCATGTTAAACTCTATCTGCACGCTCCCGTGCTTGGAACGCTGTAATCTTACTAAAATGCGCATGCGCAACTGCTTACGCTACTTGCACAACAGAATAAAGGAATCCACAGCTCCGCTTATAGTAAACAGTGCATCTGTTATCGCGCATGCACATTTTAGTAAGATTACAGCTTTCTGAGCACTGGAGCGTGCATATAGAGTTTAACATGGGGCGCATGGTGAGGCTCTGATTGGCTAGAACAGATGCCACTCAAAGAAGGAGCTTTGAAAATGTTAGAGACCATTGTCTCGACGTTCAGGTGTCTTTCCGTCCTCGTTGCAACTCTAGCCTTGGGGCTTGTCAGTAAAGAGGCAAGGTAGTTTACGGAGGGCCGCTCTTCTGGGGTCATGTAGTTGAACATTTTTCTTTGATGCTCTGTTAAGGGCTTCATGGGCGGTGTCTTCAGTTTGATTCTCTGGGATGGTGAGCAGAGTACAGGGTTCTCATTCGCCTTCGGGTGTTGTTGGCTACCTTGTCTATGCGTGTAGGACGTATTAATGCTTGCCTCTGAGATTTCATTGCGATCCAAGTGCCCTGGGTGCTGAATCTTAAACCGTTAAGGAAGTCCTTTGTGACTCTTGGGTTTGAGACTATTGCTAGATTACCAAGTCTACGGACTTTAGAGGTGCGTTCCTCCTTGTAGGAGGCAGCTTAGGGTTCCTCTGGATGTTGGATCTTATATTGATTCCGTTTTCAAGGACCCTGACCTAGGTCTGTGTCTCTCCTTGGATGGGTGTGGACGGTTCAATCTCACACTAGATGTTTGTGATCCCACAGACCTCTCTCCGTAGAGGCTGGGGCTCTGTGAGAGATGCCTATCGTTTTGCGGCTTAGGCTTTAGACCTTCTTACGGTTCCTTATTGGTCTTCTGGCACATTTATGCTGTTCCTGTAGACTCCAGGTATCTTCACCTGGGTTGGCGATATGGCGGTTTTCCGGTGTTTATTTCCCCTCTCTTCTAGAGTTGAGGGTACTGTTCTCCGGGTTCGGAGTTCCCTTAGTATGTAAGGGTCTTTTCCCTTCTTGCATTCCAGAGTTACGATGTTGTGACTGGTTCCTCTGTTGCTGCAGCGAGAGGCTGAGGGTTTGATCCCTATGGGGCTCCTGCTATATGTTGGGATCTGATATATGGATGCTGAGGGCCTTCTTCCCTTGGGAAGTGTTCCTTGTTTTTAGAGAAGACAGCCGTGTAGGGGGGGCTCGTACCCGAGCACAATGTCTATCCTGACTCAGCGTACCGTTTGTAGTTAATGGTCAGCGGTCTAACCGGGGGCTTTGTACCTACGTTGACCCTTCCTTTCTCTTCCGGAAGTCTGGGACTCTTGTCTTTGATTTTGACTAGCCTTTAAGCTGGGACCATTATCCTAGAGGGAATATTGGGGGTTGGTTACTCTATGCAGGGTTGACCGTTTTCTTTAGATTCGGTTCTCTCCTTTGTGGGAGGTCTTGGATGTCCTCTTCTTTTCCACTGGTGTTCAGTGCTGGGAGGGGACGCCCCTTGGAGCCCCTTGTGAGCCCTTGGAAGGTTTGCAGTTGAATCCAGCTACAGCTATTGCACTTTGAGGGTGTAACCAGCTACAGCTAATTGATCTTTGACTGGGGGTTAGCAAGCTTTGAAACGCCTTTCGGTGTTTGGGTCTAGCAACGGTGTGTCAGCTTGCTACCTGGAAGCTGGTCATTGGGAGTTTCTGTTCAGACTGTTGGTGTTCTTTTTGGAGAACTCTTTACTAGCTGCTGGAATAGTTATCCTATTTCTGCGGTCTCTGCTGTCTATCTTGCAGGTCTAGATCTAATATGAGGCAACGGGGAACTCATGGTTTTCCTGAAATACCTTTTGGGAATGGTACAGGGTCAGGGATATGAGGGTGCTCTTCAAGTCCTTTTTGGGACATGTTTCCCTGTATATGGATCTCTTTTCTTCTACTAGATAAGACGAGTCCACGGATTCATCCTTGTCGGATATTATCCTCCTGCTAACAGGAAGTGGCAAAGAGCACCACAGCAGAGCTGTCTATATTGCTCCTCCCTTGACTCCACCCCCCAGTCATTCTCTTTGCCTATACTAAGTAATAGGAAGAGGTAAAGTGAAAGAGGTGTTAATATAATATTTTCTTCAAGCAAGCTTTTTTATTTTAAATGGGACCGGTGAGTACTATTTTTCCTCAGGCAGCAGATGGATGAAGATTCCTGCCTGGAGGCTGATGATCTTAGCAGTTGTCACTAAGATCCAGAGAAGTTCCCACAGAATGGCTGAGGAGTACTTGAGAAGCTTCAGTGTGGGGAACGTTTTTCATGCTACAAGCATTGAGGTATGTTCAGTCATTTTTTTCTGGAGAGACTGTGGTATTTCAGAACTGGCTGACATAGTTCCCATAAGGGAAGGGGTAAGCAGTTATTCTACTTGTACAAAGAAGGGGTATTACTGGAACCTGTATATTATGGGCTTGACACTGGTAAGATAATCTTTTGTTGGCAAAACGGTTTTTATTAGGGGCAACTTAACATTTTTATATGCAAACGTTTTATGGCTGATGGCACTGGAGGGTTTCACATGGCTTACATATATTAGATGGGTAATATGAAAGACCCACATGACTAGTGTTCTAGACCGCTTTACAGCGTTTTTTACTAGGCAGAGAGACATCGATGTAGATGGACGGGGGCCTATTTTCGCACCTCAGATGCGCAGTTGAAATTCTTATGAAGACAGCAAGCTCCAGCTCCGGTGGGCCTAAGTTGAGGATTTAGCCTAAACGAACGAGATAGTGTGAATTACAGACGCCTGAGGGCAGGTAGGTGGTTTTGCGTACTAAACCTGGATTCCTTCCTAAGGTTGTTTCAAATAAGAATATTAATCAGGAAATTGTTGTTACTTGTTTGTGTCCTAATCCTTCTTCTAAGAAGGAGCGTCTGTTACATAACTTGGACGTGGTTCGTGCCTTGAAGTTTTACTTACAAGCGACCAAGGATTTCCGTCAAACATCCTTCTCTATTTGTTGTTTATTCTGGAAAGTGTAGGGGTCAAAAAGCTACGGCTACCTCTCTTTCTTTTTGGCTGAAAAGCATCATCCGTTTGGCATACGAGACTGCTGGACAGCAGCCTCCTGAAAAAAATTACAGCTCATTCTGCGACTTGGTCCTCCCTTCATACCTTTTCCAAATTTTACAAATTTGATACTTTTGCTTCTTCTGAGGCTATTTTTGGGAGAAAAGTTCTTCAAGCAGTGGTGCCTTTCGTTTAGGTATCTGTCTTGTCCCTCCCGTTCAGGTATCTGTCTTGTCCCTCCCGTTCATCTGTGTCCTGCTGCTTTGGTATTGTATCCCACAAGTAAGGATGAATCCGTGGACTCGTCGTATCTAGTAGAAGAAAAGTAAATTTATGCTTACCTGATAAATTGATTTCTTCTACGATACGACAAGTCCACGGCCCTCCCTGTCATTTTAGAAAGATTATATTTTTGTTTTCAAACTTCAGTCACCTCTGCACCTTTTTTAGTTTCTCCTTTTTCTTCCTATACCTTTGGTCGAATGACTGGGAGGAGCTATATAGACAGCTCTGCTGTGGTGCTCTTTGCAACTTCGTTAGCAGGAGGATAATATCCCACAAGTAAGGATGAATCCGTGGACTCGTCGTATCGTAGAAGAAATCAATTTATCAGGTAAGCATAAATTTCCTTTTTCTTCTGTCCTTTTGTTTCTAGGGAGTTCGCCTCCCTGGACGTTGCTGTTGTATGACAACCATGGGTTGTTCTATGTTCTGCAGAGTGGAATGATCCTTAGGATTTTTCATGAGAATCTGTTATCTTTTTTGAGGGCAGATAGCGGTCCTTGTCTTGGCTGGGTACCTTCATGGGAGTCATGATCCGCGGGGATGACTCCTTGGAGGTTGTTTGGGCTTGACGGACTCTGGGACTGAGTGGTTTAGTTCAGCTTTGCCGGCGGTGTAACTAATGTGCAGTTAATCTGGCTTCGGGTTTTCTCCCACGTTATCTATTTTTTTTAGGGTGTCGAGTAATCAGGCTGTGGTGCCTCTCGAAGAGGCTGTATTTGTACCCACCCGTTGTTTGCATTCATTGTCCTCTAGCTTGGGTACTCTTTTCCCAATAGTAATGAATGCAACTGTGGACTCTTCCCTTTTAAGAAGAAAAACATAAATTATGCTACCTGATATTTTTTTTTTTATATATAATTTTTATTGAGGTTATTAACGATATGATATACAATCATAAAAAAAGAAAAACATATTTCACAGTTTGAGTACATCTGCAACAAATCACCAGATAAATTCAAGTTCAAAATAACACTAAATGTTGGTGTATCACATTAATAGTCTTAAATAGTAAACACAAATTGAGAATAAACCTCAGGTTTTCCATTTTTGTTATTAATAAGCTAGGACGTTTACACACAATAGTTTGAGTTATCAAATTTTTGGAAATATGGATATATAGAATACAGTGCGCGCTTAACATCAAAACTTCTTTTGAATCATATTAATACGCCATATGTTTCGCTTGTACTCATGTTACTATCTTTTCCACATAACTCACATAGATTGTTGATAATTGCGGTTATTTTCAAGGGAAACCGCCAAATAAGTGTCTGGCTTAAATTATAAAGAACCAGAACACTATAAAGGGATGGGGGGGAAAGGAGACCAGCCAATTTATGCGACGTAAATATGCTTAGACTATTATTATTAATATGGGAGCAGTAATGATATTGAGCTAGATGCCATGGTCGCAATGATAGCATGTATTGTTATGGTGAGATTGCTAAATCAATGACTAGCAGGGGTCACTACAGAGAACACACATATCAACCCAGAAGGGCATGGAGGGAGAGAATCCAAACAGTAGAAATAGTTAGCTTCACTGAGACCAGATGGATGTGGAGTTTATATCCTTAAACCTGTCTCATATATCCTACCTAATAAACAGAGTTAACATACCATATCTGGAGGACACCAGGACACAGGGGTTGTGAGTAAATAAGAGTTAATCTCTCAAATTAGTCTAAAGCTGATTCTGCTTCCCAGCATGCAAAGGATAATATGATACGCAATAGCTCAGAATAGTAATGCAGGCATAAGTCGTGTCTCATGGGTGTGGGCCCTACACCCATGAACAAGCAAACATAAACCATGATATATGCATAGTAGCCTGGTAATTGTCATCCAAGCAGGAGTTTAAATGGCTTATATACATATCTTTCTCCGTACCTTAGCACAAAGAGATTTACATTCATATTATAAGCACTACATTGAGTTCAAATATTATCTATGCAAATATAACAAGCTGGCAACATATAAAGGTATACAAAAAACAGTTGTTAGTTACTTCTAGTCCACATGTCGTGAGTACCCCATTGTTTTGCTTGAAGATGGAGAAATCATCTATATTCACAGACCCATAGGGGGTTGGGAGAGCCTTATGTTAAACTAAAACTGGGACCTGGGCAGTGAGATACTGGCATGAGAGGCTAGTGATGTGCAGGCAGGAAATTGGTATACTTCCATTCTTAGAGGAAACAATGAACTCTCCTCACAGAGACATCACTTAGGAGTATAACTATGTTAAATATATACATAGGCAATACACATAGTAAAACATACAATTAAAGTATAATGACAATACTTAGGGTCCAATATCTAATATGAGCCAGCTGTAGAGACCAGTGAACTATGACTAAAAAGTATTCAAAGAAAAAACTATAACAAGAGAGTTCACTGAAGTAGCGGCACAAGATTTCTCTGTTTATACAGCGTCATCCAACGCCCACTCGCCCTGTTTGATTGAGTCCCATATTTTGACAGAAAGAAAATGTCCTCAGTGGAGTTATCGAGTGTAACCCAGTCCAACATATTATATGTGCAGTGAGACGCGTCTGAGAACTTAGGTCTTGGAACTGGAGTCTAAGCATGTAAATAATGTATTACCATAAAATAGAGCTGAATACCTCAGCTTGGTATGAGTCCATATACATAGTCCCAGAAGCTGCAAGCGTGTCTCCTATTATGAGCACTAAAGACTTTTGTAGGTCCACACTTGGGGATATACGGTGCAGTAGTGGCCGGTATTGTATAGGAACATGTCAAACAGTACCATCAGATAGAGGGAGTTAAATGTTCAGACTTAGAGAGGTCGTCATATGCTGTCAGCACAAAAAGAATGTGACCGTTCCTAACCTATACCTCTCCTATGCTTTGTTGCCATAATCCCAGGGCACAAGTCCAGCGAGAAGGGAGATGAAGAATCTGGGTACTCATTAAGCAACATACTAATCGTCATGCGCCCATCACCTTCAGATGAATCCGGTCTATGCAGGACACATGGCCCACTCTCAATTGCCCACATTTTAGCACTTGGGAGAACCCCCGTGAACCCCAAGAGTGCTAGCAGTTGTGGCTGTATCTCTCTCCGGTTTCCATGTTCTAGCTTCGCAGCTGTTGGGCTAGATGTGAGAGCCGGTTGAGTCGCGGCAGCGACTGTGTCTATGCTGCGCATTGGGCTCGCTCTGTGTAGGACTGCTCCCCCAGCGGTAATGACCTCCTCCGCCGCAACAAACTCCTTAGAGCCGCCTGCCACATTGTCCCTGAAGGTAAATTCAGGTTACGCTGTTGATTTAGAGGTGTCGATGTCCTCAAATTTAGACGCCACATACAGAGACTTTTCAAGTGCGTCATGGTGCTCTCTCAATATGCAGCGTAATTCTGCAAGGATCCAGTTAACATCCGACATGTTAGATTCAGGTGTTAAACTTCTGGGTAGGCTGAAGAGGAATATTGTGGGCTGCTGGTTTCAGCGTATGTCCAAAGGGGCTGGTATAGCTTTGTTGCTGTAAAGATGTAAAGATGGCCGCCTGCTATGAATTGCCGAAGCGGGCCTCAGACTGAACCTGACAAAATCTCGCTAGTCGTCAAAGTTAACTCACGCTAAAGGCATGGTGTGAATCCTAGCAAATATTAGAGAGTTCCATATAAAATATTTGAATTAGAACCATAGTCCAAAGTCCTCTGTAAGGTCATAAATGCAGGAGCAATGTGAAAGTGCGTCCATTCTTATGAGCTGCTGGCTCCGCCCATCGCTACCTGATATTTTAATTTTCTTCTGAAGGGAAGAGTCCACAGCTCCCGCCCATGTTTTTATCTATGAGGTGGCTATAATTTTTTGTTCTTCTGGCCCCTTTTTTCACTCTGATATTTCTTTTACTGTTCCTTGTTCCCTCAGCAGAATGACTGAGGGAAGTGGGGGAGGTATTTAAGCCTTTGGCTGGGGTGTCTTTGCCTCCTCCTGGTGGCCAGGTTCTTTATTTCCCAAAAGTAATGAATGCAGCTGCGGACTCTTCCCTTAAGAAGAAAAAAATGAAATTATCAGGGAAGCATTTGTTTTTATAATTTTTTTTATAAAATTTATAAGATATGATGAAAATAATGGTATCTTTAGAAAGTCCATTTAATGGCGAGAAAAACTGTATATAATATGTGTGGGTACAGTAAATGAGTAAGATGAAAATTACAGCTACACACAAACACCGCAGAAATGTAAAAATAGCCCTGGTTCTTAAGGGAAGGAAATTGAAAAATGGCCTCATCCTTAAGGGGTTAAGGATTGTGAAGTCCAGAAGATGTCAGATATTATGCAAATATTCTGGAAATGTGTGCCATATTTACTTTTTAAAGTTACCTGAAAGTCAAATCAGTCAAAGTTTAAGTAAACAAATCAGCTATTTCCTACTTTCGTCTGCAAGGACGGATGATTTAACAGCAGTTCTTACAGGCATCTAGAATCTTAGTCGACTATATGAGCAGAGTTATTATTCATTGAGGGAAATGGCAACTCAACAGAAAGTATTAAGTTGAACTCACTTTGGGATTTATTGGAAGCAATTACCATATCCTCTCCCAGAGACTTTCAGGTAAAACATTTATTCAAACTAGTTTTCCCCCCACTAATGTCTCTCTTTTTAATGTATATACAGAATACATAAGGAACAGGTGAAGACCACAGCTATGCTCAAGCAAAAAGAACAATTTCAAGCTGTATTGTGTAATGATGGCCCAGCAAACCAAACCTATTCCTCTTCGATTGGGGTCAGTGCTAGAGTTGTATCTACCTCACGGGTGGCTGAAACATGTGCATCACTTAATATTTTTGTTAAGTAGCAGTTTTCTTCTTAAATGGAAAGAGTCCACAGCTGCATTCATTACTTTTGGGAAATAAGAACCTGACCACCAGGAGGAGGCAAAGACACCCCAGCCAAACGCTTAAATACTCCTCCCACTCCCCTCACCCCCCAGTCATTCTTTGCCTTTCGTCCAAGGAGGTTGGCAGAGAAGTGTCAGAATTTGTAAAAAAAAGATTTGTCTCTTATGGAGGGTAGTTCCATGGTCTGAGGCTGTGTATGTACACTTTAAGAATCGAATTGTTTGGCCAAACACAACTAAGAAAAGAGACACGCTTTGTATCTTAACATCAGAGATTGGTGTCAATCTGTCCTTTCGTACGTTGTACTAAGAGCAGGATTATATGTAAGTAATCTAATTCCATCTTGGCATGTGAACTCCTAAACAGGTGGTATTTGGCGTGTGACGTTATCGTGGAAATTGCTACTAAGAAATATCACTGGAGTAAGGAAGCTGCTTTTGCGGCTGTTCCCACCTTTGAGAGATAGAAGATTTGCACAGAATCACGGACTGCAGAGGTACTGTAAAGTATATTTCTTTTGCATGATGTACCAAGTCCACGGATTCATCCTTACTTGTGGGATATTATCCTTCCTAACAGGAAGTGTCAAAGAGAGCACCACAGCAGAGCTGTCTATATAGCTCCCCCCTTAACTTGTATGTGCGTAATTTTTTTTTACGTTTTTTGCACCAAAGATGTCGGCGTCACCAGATGTGGCGTCATTTTTGGCGCAAAAGCATTTAGGCGCCAAATAATGTGGGCGTCTTTTTTGGCGCTAAAAAATGTGGGCGTCCTTATTGTCTCCACATTATTTAAGTCTCATTGTTTATTTGCTTCTGGTTGCTAGAAGCTTGTTCATTGGCATTTTTTCCCATTCCTGAAACTGTCATTTAAGGAATTTGATAATTTTGCTTTATATGTTGTTTTTTCTATTACATATTGCAAGATGTCTCAGATTGACCCTGGATCAGAAGCTACTTCTGGAAATTTGCTGCCTGATGCTGGATCTACCAAAGTTAAGTGCATTTGTTGTAAACTTGTGGTAACTGTCCCTCCGGCTGTTGTTTGTGATGAATGTCATGATAAACTTGCTAATGCAAATAATATTTCCTTTAGTAATGTTCCATTACCTGTTGCTGTTCCATGAACATCTAATACTCAGGGTGTTCCTGTTAACATAAGAGATTTTGTTTCTAAATCTATTAGGAAGGCTATGTCTGTTATTCCCCCTTCCAGTAAACGTAAAAAGTCTTTTAAAACTTCTCCTTTATCAGATGAATTTTTAAATGAACATCATCATTCTGATTCTGTTTCTGATGATGATTTCTCTGGTTCAGAGGATTCTGTTTCAGAAATTGACACTGATAAATCTTCATATTTATTTAAAATGGAATTTATTCGTTCTTTACTTAAAGAAGTCTTAATTGCATTGTAGTTATTCCGGAAGTTTTTCCCGTCCCTGATGCTATTTCTGAAGTAATTTCCAGGGAATGGAATAATCATGGGTAATTCTTTTACTCCTTCTAAAAGGTTTAAAAAGTTGTATCCTGTGCCATCTGACAGATTAGAGTTTTGGTACAAAATCCCTAAAGTTGATGGGGCTGTCTCTACTCTTGCTAAACGTACTACTATTCCTACGGCAGATAGTACTTCTTTTAAGGATCCTTTAGATAGGAAAATTGAATCTTTTCTAAGGAAAGCTTATTTATGTTCAGGTAATCTTCTCAGACCTGCTATATCTTTGGCGGATGTTGCTGCAGCTTCAACTTTCTGGTTGGAGGCTTTAGCACAACAAGTAACAGATCATAATACTCATAGCATTGTTAATCTTCTTCAACATGCTAATAACTTTATTTGTGATGCCATCTTTGATATCATTAGGGTTGATATCAGGTATATGTCTTTAGCTATTTTAGCTAGAAGAGTGTAATGAATCCACTCTAACAGTCAAAATTATGTAAAAAGGTTGTTTTGTTGCTCTTTTGTGAACACACCCTTCAATAAACTGTAGTGAAGGTTGAGACACAGTGAGCGGTTTTAATGCACAGCAGGAATGATTTACTGTGAATAAGGCAGAATGATTTATGAAGTTCACTCTATATGTCACTACTGACAGTGCTGATTCAGGAAAGTCACAAAGTAGCTATTATTTGTAATCCAACTGTGGTTTGTTTGGAATCTTCACACACACTCATATAAAATATATACACAAAACAGGCATTCTCAATACAGTCACTATATACAAAAAGGAACAGCTTGGCTCAGAATGATTAATGCCGTTAAGGTAAGCTCCAGAGTAGCAATACAGTTCCCAGAGCAATCCCTAGCTTCAGAGCAAACACAGTACTTGAATTAGGTGCAAAAGAATATGCAAGTAGGCTTGCAAATATAGATTTTACCTCAGAGGGGAGCGGGTCATGAACGCTGTCAGCTGCAGTCTCTGTGAGGGAGTGTGTGACTCACTTCCGGTGCTGCACAGCACCGTCTCCTTCCAGATGATCTGTGAATGGTTCTAGGACTGGATCTTGTGAAGTCCTGCAGTAAGTGCTGAGAAACTCAAAAGAGTGACAAAAATAAGTTAACCCTGTGAGTAGTTTAGATTGACAGGGAAAAGTTGGTGAGAGAAATAGCGGATTGTACCGCTACAAACAAGTAAGACCTGGAGTCTCAGATTACACAACCTCTTGCAGAGGCTGTGTGTCTTCAATATTCAGGCACTGAGTGAGTTTAAGGAGGCTCCTTATAAAGGAAATGGAGAAGTGGGAGGGATATACCTTAAAGGTATATCACAAAGAGCTTTATGGCTTAAAACTTGGAATGCTGATATGTCTTCTAAGTCAACTTTGCTTTCCCTTTCTTTCCAAGGTAATAAATTGTTTGGTTCACAGTTGGATTCTATTATTTCAACTGTTACTGGGGGGAAAGGAACTTTTTTACCACAGGATAAAAAATCTAAAGGTAAATATAGGGCTGCTAATCGTTTTCGTTCCTTTCGTCAGAATAAGGAACAAAAGCCTGATCCTTCCTCTACAGGAACAGTTTCTGTTTGGAAACCATCTCCAGTCTGGAATAAATCCAAGCCTTTTAGAAAGCCAAAGCCAGCTCCCAAGTCCACATGAAGGTGCGGCCCTCATTCCAGCCCAGCTGGTAGGGGGCAGATTACGATTTTTCAAAGAAATTTGGATCAATTTGATTCACAGTCTTTGGATTCAGAACATTGTTTCACAAGGGTACAGAATAGGTTTCAAGATAAGGCCTCCTGCAAGAAGATTTTTTCTTTCTCGCGTTCCAATAAATCGAGTGAAGGCTCAAGCGTTTCTGAAATGTGTTTCAGATCTAGAGTTGGCTGGAGTAATTGTACCAGTTCCAGTTCTGGAACAGGGTCTGGGGTTTTACTCAAATCTATTCATTGTACCAAAGAAGGAGAATTCCTTCAGACCAGTTCTGGATTTAAAAATATTGAATCGTTATGTAAGAATACCAACATTCAAAATGGTAACTATAAGGACTATTCTGCCTTTTGTTCAGCAAGGGCATTATATGTCCACAATAGATTCATCCATATCATTTTCAGTTTCTGAGATTCTCTGCTGTTTGGCCTAGCAACAGCTCCAAGGATTTTTACAAAGGTTCTCGGTGCCCTGCTATCTGTAATCAGAGAACAGGGTATTGTGGTATTTCCTTATTTGGACGATATCTTGGTACTTGCTCAGTCTTCACATTTAGCAGAATCTCATACGAATCGACTTGTATCGTTTCTTCAAGAACATGGTTGGAGGATCAATTTACCAAATAGTTCATTGATTCCTCAGACAAGGATAACCTTTTTAGGTTCCCAGATAGATTCAGTGTCCATGACTCTGTCTTTGACGGACAAAAGACGTCTGAAATTGGTTTCAGCTTGTCGAAACCTTCAGTCTCAATCATTCCCTTCGGTAGCCTTATGCATGGAAATTCTAGGTCTTATGACTGCTGCATCGGACGCGATCCCCTTTGCTCGTTTTCACATGCGACCTCTTCAGCTTTGTATGCTGAACCAGTGGTGCAGGGATTACACAAAGATATCTCAATTAATATCTTTAAAACCGATTGTACGACACTCTCTGACGTGGTGGACAGACCATCATCATTTAGTTCAGGGGGCTTCTTTTGTTCTTCCGACCTGGACTGTGATCTCAACAGATGCAAGTCTGACAGGTTGGGGAGCTGTATGGGGGGTCTCTGACAGCGCAGGGGGTTTGGGAATCTCAGGAGGCGAGATTACCAATCAACATTTTGGAACTCTGTGCGATTTTCAGAGCTCTTCAGTCGTGGCCGCTTCTAAAGAGAGAGTCGTTCATTTATTTTCAAACAGACAATGTCACAACCGTGGCATATGTCAATCATCAAGGAGGGACTCACAGTCCTCTGGCTATGAAAGAGGTATCTCGAATACTTGCATGGGCGGAATCCAGCTCCTGTCTAATTTCTGCGGTTCACATCCCAGGTATAGACAATTGGGAAGCGGATTATCTCAGTCGCCAGACTTTACATCCGGGCGAATGGTCTCTTCACCCAGAGGTATTTCTTCAGATTGTTCAAATCTGGGGACTTCCAGAAATAGATCTGATGGCTTCTCATCTAAACAAGAAGCTTCCCAGGTATCTGTCCAGATCCAGGGATCCTCAGGCGGAAGCAGTGGATGCATTGTCACTTCCTTGGAAGTATCATCCTGCCTATATCTTTCCGCCTCTAGTTCTTCTTCCAAGAGTGATTTCAAAGATTCTAAAGGAGCGTTCGTTTGTTCTGCTGGTGGCTCCAGCATGGCCTCACAGGTTTTGGTATGCGGCTCTTGTTCGGATGGCTACTTGCCAACCGTGGACTCTTCCGTTAAGACCAGACCTTCTATCGCAAGGTCCTTTTTTCCATCAGGATCTCAAATCATTAAATTTGAAGGTTTGGAGATTGAACGCTTGATTCTCAGTCATAGAGGTTTCTCTGACTCCGTAATTAATACTATGTTACAGGCTCGTAAATCTGTGTCTAGGAAGATATATTATCGAGTCTGGAAGACTTACATTTCTTTGTGTTCTTCTCATCATTTTTCTTGGCATTCTTTTAGAATTCCTAGAATTTTACAGTTTCTTCAGGATGGTCTGGATAAAGGTTTATCTGCAAGTTCCTTGAAAGGACAAATTTCTGCTCTTTCTGTGTTGTTTCACAGAAAGATTGCTAATCTTCCTGATATTCATTGTTTTGTACAGGCTTTGGCTCGTATAAAACCTGTCATTAAGTCAATTTCTCCTCCTTGGAGTTTGAATTTCGTTTTGGGGGCTCTTCAAGCTCCTCTGTTTGAACCTATACATTCGCTGGATATTAAATTACTTTCTTGGAAAGTGTTGTTTCTTTTGGCCATCTCTTCTGCTAGAAGAGTTTCTGAATTATCTGCTCTTTCTTGTGAGTCTCCTTTTCTGATTTTTCATCAGGATAAGGCGGTGTTGCGAACTTCATTTAAATTTTTACCTAAGGTTGTGAATTCTAACAACATTAGTAGAGAAATTGTGGTTCCTTCATTATGTCCTAATCCTAAGAATTCTAAGGAAAGATCGTTGCATTCTTTGGATGTAGTCAGAGCTTTGAAATATTATGTTGAAGCTACTAAAGATTTCCGAAAGACTTCTAGTATTTTTGTTATCTTTTCCGGTTCCAGGAAAGGCCAGAAGGTTTCTGCCATTTCTTTGGCATCTTGGTTAAAGTCTTTGATTCATCATGCTTATGTTGAGTCGGGTAAAACTCCGCCTCAAAGGATTATAGCTCATTCTACCAGGTCAGTTTCTACTTCCTGGGCGTTTAGGAATGAAGCTTCGGTTGATCAGATTTGCAAAGCAGCAACTTGGTCTTCTTTGCATACTTTTACTAAATTCTACCATTTTGATGTGTTTTCTTCTGAAGCAGTTTTTGGTAGAAAAGTACTTCAGGCAGCTGTTTCAGTTTGATTCTTCTGCTTTTATTTTCATTATAAGATTGAAACTTTATTTTGGGGTGTGGATGGTTTTTCAGCGGAATTGGCTGTCTTTATTTTTATCCCTCCCTCTCTAGTGACTCTTGCGTGGAAGTTGCACATCTTGGGTATTCATTATCCCATACGTCACTAGCTCATGGACTCTTGCTAATTACATGAAAGAAAACATAATTTATGTAAGAACTTACCTGATAAATTCATTTCTTTCATATTAGCAAGAGTCCATGAGGCCCACCCTTTTTTTATGGTGGTTATGATTTTTTTGTATAAAGCACAATTATTCCAATTCCTTATTTTTTATGCTTTCGCACTTTTTTCTTATCACCCCACTTCTTGGCTATTCGTTAAACTGATTTGTGGGTGTGGTGAGGGGTGTATTTATAGGCATTTTGAGGTTTGGGAAACTTTGCCCCTCCTGGTAGGAATGTATATCCCATACGTCACTAGCTCATGGACTCTTGCTAATATGAAAGAAATGAATTTATCAGGTAAGTTCTTACATAAATTATGTTTTTCGGTCCCTAAGGGCAGGTAGGGCCACAGCAGAGCTGTGGCAAGGTGCTATAGGTTTTTTTTTTACCGGTTTTAGACAATTATCAATCTGGTTTGTTCATTTGGGGGTTTATTGCTTATTTACTTGTGGTGCAATCCTTCTAAAGCTTAGTGGGTACACTGATAACATTTTGGAAAATTTTAAGCAATTTTAACCTGTTTTGCAGTTTGTGTATGCCTTTTTTCTCCAACATTGGTGTGTCCGGTCCACGGCGTCATCCTTACTTGTGGGAATATCTCTTCCCCAACAGGAAATGGCAAAGAGTCCCAGCAAAGCTGGCCATATAGTCCCTCCTAGGCTCCGCCCACCCCAGTCATTCTCTTTGCCGTTGCACAGGCAACATCTCCACGGAGATGGTTAAGAGTATGTGGTGTTTAAATGTAGTTTTTTTATTCTACTATCAAGAGTTTGTTATTTTAACCCCTTAATGACCACAGCACTTTTCCATTTTCTGTCCGTTTGGGACCAAGGCTATTTTTACATTTCTGCAGTGTTTGTGTTTAGCTGTAATTTTCCTCTTACTCATTTACTGTACCCACACATATTATATACCGTTTTTCTCGCCACTAAATGGACTTTCTAAAGATACCATTATTTTCATCATATCTTATAATTTACTATAAAAAAAATTATAAAATATGAGGAAAAAATGGAAAAAAACACACTTTTTCTAACTTTGACCCCCAAAATCTGTTACACATCTACAACCACCGAAAAACACCCATGCTAAATAGTTTCTAAATTTTGTCCTGAGTTTAGAAATACCCAATGTTTACATGTGCTTTGCTTTTTTTGCAAGTTATAGGGCCATAAATACAAGTAGCACTTTGCTATTTCCAAACCACTTTTTTTCAAAATTAGCGCTAGTTACATTGGGACACTGATATCTTTCAGGAATCCCTGAATATCCCTTGACATGCATATATTTTTTTTTAGAAGACATCCCAAAGTATTGATCTAGGCCAATTTTGGTATATTTCATGCCACCATTTCACTACCAAATGCGATCAAATAAAAAAAATTGTTCACTTTTTCACAAATTGTTTCACAAACTTTAGGTTTCTCACTGAAATTATTTACAAACAACTTGTGCAATTATGGCACAAATGGTTGTAAATGCTTCTCTGGGATCCCCTTTGTTCAGAAATTCCAGACATATATGGCTTTGGCATTGCTTTTTGGTATTTAGAAGGCCGCAAAATGCCACTGCGCACCACACATGTATTATGCCCAGCATTGAAGGGGTTAATTAGGAAGCTTGTAGGGAGCTTTTAGGGTTAATTTTAGCTTTAGTATAATGTAGTAGACAACCCAAAGTATTGATCTAGGCCCATTTTGGTATATTTCATGCCACCATTTCACCGCCAAATGCTAACAAATAAAAATAAAGCGTTAAATTTTTCACAATTTTAGGTTTCTCACTGAAATTATTTACAAACAGCTAGTGCAATTATGGCGTAAATGGTTGTAAAAGCTTCTCTGGGATCCCCTTTGTTCAGAAATAGCAGACATATATGGCTTTGGCTTTGCTTTTTGGTAATTAGAAGGCAGCTAAATGCCCTTGCGCACCACACGTGTATAATGCCCAGCATTGAAGGGGTTAATTAGGGAGCTTGTAGGGAGCTTGCAGGGTTAATTTTAGCTTTAGTGTAGGTGTCAACCTCCCACATGACACATCACACCCCCTGATCCCTCCCAAACAGCTCTCTTCCCTCCCCCACCCCACAATTGTCCCCGCCATCTTAAGTACTGGCAGTAAGTCTGCCAGTACTAAAATAAGAGTTTTTTTGGGATTTAAAAAAAAAAAAAAAAAGATAATTCTGCTCTGTAGGATCCCCCCTTAGCCCCCAACCTCCCTGATCCCCCCCAAACAGCTCTCTAACCCCCCTCTCTGCCTTATTATGCGCCATATTGGGTACTGGCAGCTGTCTGCCAGTACCCAGTTTGAAATCAAATATGTTTTTTATTATATTTTATTATTTTAAAAATTATATTTTCTGTAGTGTAGCTGCCCCCCCCTCAACCCCCAACCTCCCACCCTCCCAGATCGTTAAATTACAAGTTATTTTCTAATGTTCCCACTCTCTCTCCCACCGTGTAACACTTAACATTTGTTCCATAGTGTAGGGTTCCCACCCGCCCGCGCGCGCGCGCGCACTCGATCTCGTACCCTTCCCCACCGATGGCCGTCCACCCGCCTCCCTGGGTAAGCTCCCACCCACCAACGAACATGGCCATTGATGGCCGATGCAGAGAGGGCCACAGGGTGGCTCTCTCTTCATCGTTGGTCTAAAAATTTTTATAGCAGGATGCCTCAATATCGAGGCATCACTGCTATAACATGAAAGCAGTTGGAAGTGATCAGGATCACTTCCACTGCTTTCAAAGACCAACGACGTACGGGGTACGTCCTTGGTCATTAACTGCATTTTTTTGCAGGACGTACCCCATACGTCGTTGGTCGTTAAGGGGTTAAAATAGTGCTGGTATGTACTATTTACTCTGAAACAGAAAAGGATGAAGATTTCTGTTTGTGAGAGGAAGATGATTTTAGCAGACAGTAACTAAAATCGATTGCTGTTTCCACATAGGACTGTTGAGATGAAGTAATTTCAGTTGGGGGAAACAGTTAGCAGACTTTTCTGCTTAAGGTATGACTAGCCATATTTCTAACAAGACTGTGTAATGCTGGAAGGCTGTCATTTCCCCTCATGGGGACCGGTAAGCCATTCTCTTAGTTTCAAACAGAATAAAGGGCTTAATATGGGCTATAAAACTGGTAGACACTTTTATGGGCTAAATCGATTGCTTTATTTGGACATTTTATACATGTTAATGCTGATAATTCACACTTATAAACTTGGGGAACGTTTTTTAACGTCAGGCACTATGTTAGACACCTTTTCCAGTCAGGAAGGGCCTTCCCAGTTGTAGGCTGAGCCTCATTTTCGCGCCATTACTGCGCAGTTGTTTTTGAGAGCAAGACATGCAGATGCATGTGTGAGGACCTGAAAATAGTTGGAAAAGTTTCTAGAAGGCGTCATTTGGTATCGTATTCCCCTCTGGGCTTGGTTAGGTCACAGCAAAGACTGTAGCTGGGACTGTATAGGGGTTTATTTTGTAAACGGCTCCGGTTCCGTTATTTTAAGGGTTAAAGCTCTGAAAATTGGTATGCAATACTTTTAATGCTTTAAGACACTGTGGTAAAATTTTGGTAAATTTTGAACAATTCCTTCATACTTTTTCACATATTCAGTAATAAAGTGTACTCTGTTTAAAATTTAAAGTGACAGTAACGGTTTTGTTTTTAAAACGGTTTTTGTGCTTTATTGACAAGTTTAAGCCTGTTTAACCCCTTAATGACCGGACCATTTTTCAATTTTCTTACCCTTAATGACAATGGCTATTTTTACATTTCTGCAGTGTTTGTGTTTAGCTGTAATTTTCCTCTTACTCATTTACTGTACCCACACATATTATATACCGTTTTTCTCGCCATTAAATGGACTTTCTAAAGATACCATTATTTTCATCATGTCTTATAAATTACTAAAAAAATAATAATAAAATATGAGGAAAAAATGGAAAAAAACACACTTTTTCTAACTTTGACACATCTACAATCACCAAAAAACACCCATGCCAAATAGTTTCTAAATTTTGTCCTGAGTTTAGAAATACCCAATGTTTACACGTTCTTTGCAATTTATGGGGCAATAAATACAAGTAGCACTTCGCTATTTCCAAACCACTTTTTTTCAAAATTAGCGCTAGTTACATTGGAACCCTGATATCTGTCAGGAATACCTGAATATCCCTTGAAATGTATATATTTTTTTTTAGAAGACAACCCAAAGTACTGATCTAGGCCCATTTTGGTATATTTCATGCCACCATTTCACCGCCAAATACGATAAAAAAAAAAAAAGTTCACTTTTTCACAAAATTTGTCACAAACTTTAGGTTTCCCACTAAAATTATTTACAAACAGCTTCTGCAATTATGCCACAAATGGTTGTAAATGCTTCTCTGGGATCCCCTTTTTTCAGAAATAGCAGACTTATATGGCTTTGGGGTTGCTTTTTGGTAATTAGAAGGCCGCTAAATGCTGCTGCGCGCCACACGTGTTTTATGCCCAGGAGTGTAGGGGTTAATTAGGCAGCTTGTAGGGTTAATTTTAGCTTTAGTGTAGTGTAGTAGACAACCCCAAGTATTGATCTAGGCCCATTTTGGTATATTTTATGCCACCATTTCACCACCAAATGCGAGCAAATAAAAAAAAAAACTTTACATTTTTCACAATTTTAGGTTTCTCACTGAAATTATTTACAAACAGCTTGTGCTATTATGGCAGAAATTGTTGTAAAAGCTTCTCTGGGATCCCCTTTGTTCAGAAATAGCAGACTTATATGGCTTTGGCGTTCCTTTTTGGTAATTAGAAGGCCGCTAAATGCTGCTGCGCACCACACGTTAATTATGCCCAGCAGGTTCACGCACTTAAGTTGGCTAACTCCTTTATTTTGGATGCCGCTTTGCTATTAGCTAGATTAGCGGCAAAAAATCAGGGTTTGCAATTGTGGCGTGCAGAGCGCTTTGGCTAAAGTCTTGGTCAGCGGATGTATCATCCAAGACAAAATTGCTTAACATCCCTTTCAGAGGTAAAACTCTCTTTGGGCCAGAATTGAAAGAGATTATCTCAGACATCACTGGGGGAAAGGGCCACGCCCTTCCACAAGATAGGCCTTTCAAGGCCAAGAATAAGTCTAATTTTCGTTCCTTTCGCAATTTCAGGAACGGACCAGCCTCTAATTCTGCATCCTCTAAGCAAGAGGGTAATGCCTCACAGCCCAAACCAGCCTGGAAACCTATGCAAGGCTGGAACAAGGGTAAGCAGGCCAAAAAGCCTGCTGCTGCTAACAAAACAGCATGAAGGAGTAGCCCCCGATCCGGGACCGGATCTAGTAGGGGGCAGACTCTCTCTCTTTGCTCAGGCTTGGGCAAGAGATGTTCAGGATCCCTGGGCACTAGAAATAGTTTCTCAGGGTATCTTCTGGAATTCAGGGAACTACCCCCAAGGGGGAAGGTTTCCACATGTCTCACTTATCCTTAAACCAAATAAAGAGACAGGCGTTCTTACATTGTGTAGAAGACCTGTTAAAGATGGGAGTAATACACCCTGTTCCAAGGACGGAACAAGGAATGGGATTTTACTCAAATCTGTTCGTAGTTCCCAAAAAAGAGGGAACCTTCAGACCAATTCTGGATTTAAAGATCCTAAACAAATTTCTCAGGGTACCATCGTTCAAAATGGAAACCATTCGAACGATTCTACCCACTATCCAGGAAGGTCAATTTATGACTACCGTGGATCTAAAGGATGCGTACCTACATATTCCTATCCACAGAGAACATCATCAGTTCCTAAGGTTCGCCTTTCTGGACAAACATTACCAGTTTGTGGCCCTCCCATTCAGGTTAGCCACTGCTCCAAGGATTTTCACAAAGGTACTCGGGTCCCTTCTAGCGGTTTTAAGACCGAGGGGCATTGCAGTAGTACCGTACTTGGACGACATTCTAATACAAGCGTCGTCCCTTTCAAAAGCAAAGGCTCATACAGACATCGTTCTGGCCTTTCTCAGATCTCACGGATTGAAGGTGAACATAGAAAAAAAGTTCTCTGTCTCCGTCAACGAGAGTTCCCTTCTTGGGAACAATAATAGATTCCTTAGAAATGAGGATTTTTCTGACAGATGTCAGAAAGTCAAAACTTCTAAGCGCTTGTCAAGTTCTTCTCTCTGTTCCACGTCCTTCCATAGCTCAGTGCATGGAAGTAGTAGGGTTGATGGTTGCAGCAATGGACATAGTTCCTTTTGCGCAAATTCATCTAAGACCATTACAACTGTGCATACTCAAACAGTGGAATGGGGACTATACAGACTTGTCTCCAGTGATTCAAGTAGATCAGAAGACCAGAGATTCACTCTGTTGGTGGCTGACCCTGGACCATCTATCCCAGGGAATGAGCTTCCGCAGACCAGAGTGGGTCATTGTCACGACCGACGCCAGCCTAGTGGGCTGGGGCGCAGTCTGGGAACCCCTGAAAGCTCAGGGACTATGGTCTCGTGAAGAGTCTCTTCTCCCGATAAATATTCTGGAACTAAGAGCGATATTCAATGCTCTCAGGGCTTGGCCTCAGCTTGCAAAGGCCAGATTCATAAGATTCCAATCAGACAACATGACGACTGTTGCGTATATCAACCATCAGGGGGGAACAAGGAGTTCCCTAGCGATGAAAGAAGTGACCAAAATAATACAATGGGCGGAGGATCACTCCTGCCATCTATCTGCGATCCACATCCCAGGTGTGGAAAACTGGGAAGCGGATTATCTGAGTCGTCAGACATTCCATCCGGGGGAGTGGGAACTCCACCCGGAGATCTTTGCCCAGTTGACTCAATTATGGGGCATTCCAGACATGGATCTGATGGCGTCTCGTCAGAACTTCAAGGTTCCTTGCTACGGGTCCAGATCCAGGGATCCCAAGGCAACTCTAGTGGATGCACTAGTAGCACCTTGGACCTTCAACCTAGCTTATGTGTTTCCACCGTTTCCTCTCATTCCCAGGCTGGTAGCCAGGATCAAACAGGAGAGGGCCTCGGTGATCTTGATAGCTCCTGCGTTTCCACACAGGACTTGGTATGCAGACCTGGTGAATATGTCATCGGTTCCACCATGGAAGCTACCTTTGAGACAGGACCTTCTTGTTCAGGGTCCATTCGAACATCCAAATCTGGTCTCCCTCCAGCTGACGGCTTGGAGATTGAACGCTTGATTCTATCAAAGCGTGGGTTTTCAGATTCTGTGATAGATACTCTGGTTCAGGCCAGAAAACCAGTGACTAGAAAAATTTACCATAAAATATGGAAAAGATATATCTGTTGGTGTGAATCCAAGGGATTCCCATGGAATAAGATACAAATTCCTAAGATTCTTTCCTTTCTGCAGGAAGGTTTGGATAAAGGATTATCTGCGAGTTCTCTAAAAGGACAGATTTCTGCTTTATCTGTCTTACTACACAAACGACTGGCAGCTGTGCCAGATGTTCAAGCATTTGTTCAGGCTCTGGTTAGAATCAAGCCTGTTTACAGACCTTTGACTCCTCCCTGGAGTCTAAATCTAGTTCTTTCAGTTCTTCAAGGGGTTCCGTTTGAACCTCTACATTCCATAGATATTAAGTTATTATCTTGGAAAGTCTTGTTTTTGGTTGCTATTTCTTCTGCTAGAAGAGTTTCAGAGTTATCTGCTCTGCAGTGTACTCCGCCCTATCTGGTGTTCCATTCAGATAAGGTTGTTTTGCATACTAAGCCTGGTTTTCTTCCAAAGGTTGTTTCCAACAAGAATATTAACCAACAAGAATATTAACCAGGAGATAGTTGTACCTTCTTTGTGTCCGAATCCAGTTTCAAAGAAGGAACGTTTGCTACACAATTTAGATGTAGTCCGTGCTCTAAAATTCTACTTAGCAGCTACAAAAGAGTTCAGACAAACATCTTCTCTGTTTGTCGTCTATTCTGGTAAAAGGAGAGGTCAAAAAGCGACTTCTACCTCTCTTTCCTTTTGGCTTAAAAGCATCATCCGATTGGCTTACGAGACTGCCGGACGGCAGCCTCCTGAAAGAATCACAGCTCACTCCACTAGGGCTGTGGCTTCCACATGGGCCTTCAAGAACGAGGCTTCTGTTGATCAGATATGTAAGGCAGCGACTTGGTCTTCACTGCACACTTTTGCCAAATTTTACAAATTTGATACTTTTGCTTCTTCGGAGGCTATTTTTGGGAGAAAGGTTTTGCAAGCCGTGGTGCCTTCCGTTTAGGTAACCTGATTTGCTCCCTCCCTTCATCCGTGTCCTAAAGCTTTGGTATTGGTTCCCACAAGTAAGGATGACGCCGTGGACCGGACACACCAATGTTGGAGAAAACAGAATTTATGCTTACCTGATAAATTACTTTCTCAACGGGTGTGTCCGGTCCACGGCCCGCCCTGGTTTTTTAATCAGGTCTGATGAATTATTTTCTCTAACTACAGTCACCACGGTACCATATGGTTTCTCCTATATTTTTCCTCCTGTCCGTCGGTCGAATGACTGGGGTGGGCGGAGCCTAGGAGGGACTATATGGCCAGCTTTGCTGGGACTCTTTGCCATTTCCTGTTGGGGAAGAGATATTCCCACAAGTAAGGATGACGCCGTGGACCGGACACACCGTTGGAGAAAGTAATTTATCAGGTAAGCATAAATTCTGTTTTTCTCTTAAAGGCACAATACCGTTTTTGCAAATTGTGTTTTTTTCATGAAATAAAGTGTTTTCCAAGCGTGCTTGCCTCATTACTAGCCTGTTAAACATGTCTGACACTGAGGAAACTCATTGCTCAATTTGTTTAGAAGCCATTGTGGAACCCCCTCTTAGAATGTGTCCTACTCGTACTGATATGTCTATAAATTGCAAACAGCATATTTTGACTTATAAAAAATTTGGCATTAAATGATTGTCAGACAGAAGGAAATCAGGATTTGCCATCTAGTTCTCCCCAAGTGTCACAACCAGTAACGCCCGCACACGCGACGCCAAGTACTTCCAGTGCGTCTTTCTTTCACCTTGCAAGATATGGCTTCAGTTATGAATACTACCCTCACAGAGGTTTTATCTAAACTGCCTGGGTTGCAAGGGAAGCGCAGTAGCTCTGGGTTAAGAACAAATGCTGAGCCTTCTGACGCTTTAGTAGCCGTATCCGATATTCCCTCACAATGTTCTGAGGTAGGGATGAGGGATTTGCTGTCTGAGGGAGAGATTTCTGATTCAGGAAAGATGTTCCTTCCGACAGATCCAGATATGACGGCATTTAAATTTAAGCTAGAGCACCTCTGCTTATTGCTTAGGGAGGTTTTAGCTACTCTTGATGATTGTGACCCTATTGTAGTTCCAGAGAAATTGTGTAAAATGGACAAATATTTAGAGGTTCCTGTTTACACTGATGTTTTTCCGGTCCCTAAGAGGATTTCAGCCATTGTTACTAAGGAGTGGGATAGACCAGTTATTCCGTTCGCTCCCCCTCCTGTTTTTAAGAAAATGTTTCCCATTTCTGAAACCATAAAGGACTCATGGCAGACGGTCCCTAAGGTGGAGGGAGCTATTTCTACTCTGGCTAAGCGTACAACTATACCTATTGAAGACAGTTGTGCTTTCATTGATCCTATGGATAAAAAATTAGAGGGTCTCCTAAAGAAAATTTTTGTTCATCAAGGTTTTCTTCTTCAACCTATAGCGTGCATTGTTCCTGTAACCACTGCAGCTGCCTTTTGGTTTGAGGCTCTGGAAGAGGCTCTTCAGATGGAGACCCCACTAGATGATATTCTGGACAGAATTAAGGCTCTCAAGTTAGCTAATTCTTTTATTACAGACGCCGCTTTTCATCTTGCTACGTTAGCAGCAAAAAATTCAGGTTTTGCCATTTTAGCGCATAGAGCATTATGGCTTAAGTCCTGGTCAGCTGATGTTTCATCTAAATCTAAGCTTTTGTCCATCCCTTTCAAAGGTAAGACCCTATTCAGGCCTGCACTGTAAGAGATCATTTCAGACATTACTGGAGGGAAGGGTCATACCCTACCTCAGGATAAGTCAAATAAGACAAGGACCAAACAAAATAATTTTCGTTCCTTTCGAAACTTCAAGAGTGGTCCCACTTCCTCCTTTGCTGCAAAGCAAGAGGGGAATTTTGCTCAATCCAAGCCAACCTGGAGACCTAATCAGGCTTGGAACAATGGTAAACAGGTCAAAAAGCTTGCTGCTGCCACTAAGTCAGCATGAAGGGGTAGCCCCTGATCCGGGACCGGATCTAGTAGGGGGCAGACTCTCTTTGCTCAGGCCTGGGCAAGAGACGTTCAGGATTCCTGGGCAGTAGAAATTGTAACCCAGGGATTCTTTCTAGATTTCAAGGATTCTCCTCCAAGGGGGAGGTTCCATCTTTCTCAATTTTCTGTAAACCCAACAAAAAGAGAGGCGTTCTTACACTGTGTAGAAGACTTTTTTACCATGGGAGTGATATGCCCAGTTCCAAAAGCAGAGCAGGGGTAGGGGTTCTACTCCAATCTGTTTGTAGTTCCCAAAAAAGAGGGAACTTTCAGACCAATTCCTTCAAGATGGAGACCATTCGGACTATCTTACCATTGATCCAGGAGGGTCAATATATGACCACCGTGGACTTAAAGGGACAGTAAACCTTAAAAATAATGTTATATAATTCTGCACATAGTGCAGAATTATTTAACATTACATTAGCCAAACTTTGTAAATCATAATATTCCCTTTTTATTTTGTAAAAATACCGCTGTTTTACAGACCCACTCTCTGTACTCTGCTGAGCGGGTCTGTTGTCTTTACTGAGCGCATCGGGCCAGCTGTATAGTCACAGCCCGGCCCGACCGCGCCATTAGACACAGTGCAGCTCGCTCCCGCTGTCAGACAGAGCAGAAGCGAGCTGCACTGTGTCTAATGGTGCGGTCGGGCCGGGATGTGACTATACAGCTGGCCCGATGCGCTCAGTAAAAACAACAGACCCGCTCAGCAGAGTACAGAGAGCGGGTCTGTAAAACAGCGGTATTTTTACAAAATAAAAAGGGAATATTATGATTTACAAAGTTTGGCTAATGTAATGTTATATAATTCTGCACTATGTGCAGAATTATATAACATTATTTTTAAGGTTTACTGACCCTTTAAAGGATGCGTATCTACACATTCCTATCCACAAAGATCATCACGAGTTCCTCAGGTACGCCTTTCTGGACAAGCATTATCAGTTTGTGGCTCTTCCTTTTGGGTTGGCCATGGCGCCACGAATCTTCACGAAGGTGCTAGGGTCTCTTCTGGCGGTTCTAAGGCCGCGGGGCATAGTAGTGGCGCCTTTATCTAGACGACATTCTAATTCAAGCGTCGACTTTCCAACTAACCAAGTCTCACACGGACTTAGTGTTAGCCTTTCTAAGATCTCACGGGTGGAAGGTGAACTTAAAAAAAGAGTTCTCTTCTTTGGTGGTTGTCACAGGATCATCTGTCCCAGGGAATATGTTTCCGCAGCCCGAATGGGTTATAGTGACGACAGACGCCAGCCTTCTGGGCTGGGGTGTAGTCTGGAATTCCCTGAAAGCACAGGGTTTGTGGACTCGGGAGGAGGCTCTCCTACCGATAAATATTCTGGAATTAAGAGCGATATTCAATGCTCTCCAGGCATTTCCTCAGCTGGCTTCGGCCAGATTCATCAGGTTTCAGTCGGACAACATCACGACTGTGGCTTATATCAATCATCAGGGTGGAACAAAGAGTTCCTTAGCGATGATAGAGATCTCAAGAATAATCCGATGGGCAGAGGCTCACTCTTGCCATCTGTCAGCGATCTATATCCCAGGTGTAGAGAACTGGGAGGCAGATTTTCTAAGTCGTCAGACTTTTCATCCGGGGGAGTGGGAACTCATCCGGAGGGGTTTGCTCAACTTGTTCGGCTATGGGGCACACCAGAATTGGATCTGATGGCGTCCCATCAGAACGCCAAACTTCCTCATTACTGTTCCAGATCAAGGGATCCTCAGGCTGTACTGATAGATGCTCTAGCAGTACCCTGGTCGTTCAACCGGGCTTATGCGTTACCACCTTTCCCTCTCCTTCTACATCTGATTGCCAGAATCAAACAGGAGAGAGCATCAGTGATTTTGATAGCGCCTGCGTGGCCATGCAGGACTTGGTATGCAGACCTGGTGGACATGTCATCTCTTCCACCATGGTCTCTGCCACTGAGACAGGACCTTCTGATTCGAGGTCCATTCAAGCATCCAAATCTAATTTCTCTGCAACTGACTGCTTGGAGATTGAACACTTGATTCTATCAAAGCGGGGTTTCTCTGAGTCGGTCATAAATACCTTGATTCAGGCTCGAAAGCCTGTTACCAGGAAAATCTATCATAAGATATGGCGTAAATATCTTTTTTGGTGCAAATCCAAAGGCTTCTCCTGGAGTAAAATCAGGATTCCTAGGATTTTGTCTTTTCTCCAAGAGGGATTGGAGAAAGGATTGTCAGCTAGTTCCCTAAAAGGACAGATATCTGCTCTGTCTATTTTGTTGCACAAGCGCCTGGCAGATGCTCCAGACATTCGTGCTTTTTGTCAGGCTTTAGCTAGAATTAAGCCTGTGTTTAATCCTGTTGCTCCACCATGGAGTCTAAATTTGGTTCTTAGAGTTCTTCAGGGGGTTCCGTTTGAACCCATGCATTCCATAGATATTAAGCTTTTATATTGGAAAGTTTTGTTCCTAGTTGCTATCTCTTCAGCTCAAAGAGTTTCTGAACTATCTGCTTTACAATATGACTCACCTTAACTTGTGTTCCATGCTGATAAGGTGGTTTTGCGTACCAAGCCTGGGTTCCTACCTAAGGTTCTTACTAACAGGAATATCAATCAGGAAATTGTTGTTCCTTCTTTGTGTCCTAATCCTAATTGCACAACTTGGACGTGGTTATTTGCAGGCAACCAAGGATTTTCGTCAAACATCTTCTTTGTTGTCTATTCTGGAAAACGTAGGGGTCAAAAGGCTACGGCTACCTCTCTTTCCTTTTGGCTGAAAAGCATAATCCGTCTGGACAGCAGCCTCCTGAAAGGATTACAGCTCATTCTTCTAGAGCGGTAGCTTCCACATGGGCTTTTAAAAATGATGCTTCTGTTGAACAAATTTGTAAGGCTGCGACTTGGTCTTCGCTCCATACCTTTTTAAAATTTTACAAATTTGATACTTTTGCTTCTTCGGAGGCTATTTTTGGGAGAAAGGTTTTGCAAGCAGTGGTGCCTTCCGTTTAGGTTCCTGTCTTGTCCCTCCCTTTATCCGTGTCCTATGCTTACCTGATAAATTTCTTTCTTTTGTGATGTACCGAGTCCACGGCCCGCCCTGTCTACTCAAGACAGATGGTATTTTTTCTTGAAAACTTCAGTTACCTCTGCACCTTATAGTTTCTCCTTTTTCTTCCTTGGCCTTCGGTCGAATGACTGGGGGGTGGAGTTAAGGGGGGGAGCTATATAAATTTTGTTTTTTCACACTAGCCACGGCAGGCTATCGCCAAGCAGGAAGGCATTATTACACATATTGAAGATATAAAGTCAAGTACTGACTATACCTATATATGATCCATCTGCTTTATTAGGCCTATCACCAAACTAATAAGGAATATTTTGTCTGATAAGTACATATAGGCCAAAAGTGTACCATTTAAGCCTAATTGTTTACATATTGGGAGACGTCCCAAGACTATATTATTCACCTTTACCATTTGGGTAGCCTCAAAGAGCTAATTTCATGTGTTTTTATATAAATGCTGGAAGTCTTTCATTAAAATAGATTGAATTCAATACATCTGCAAATGGTTATTGCTGTTGTTCTTATGCTATTAGGAGTTTTACTATATATAGAAATATATTTCTTACAACTGTTTTTTTTATTTTTTACTTTTATTTTATTTTAATTAAATTATAATTGTAAGTTAACATTTTGAGTGAAAGTGTTTTACTGATTTGATTCCGCTTTTAGCGCCCATCCACACTTTGTTTGATTCAGTTTTTTGAAAGATAGCGCTCAATTTGGCTGGTTCTGCGGGCAGGCCTGTGTCTTTTTTGGCATTTACCTCCGGGTTGCCTTATATTTTATTTCTATCCGATGATATGTCTTTTATTTTGGTTTTTTTTTCCTTCGGGAACCTTCTGGGATCGATACTCTTTGTTCTTCTTCGGAAGTTGTTTTGGACACGTTAGTCCTATGTAATGTCTGTTTTGTTTTTCTCTTGTTAAGTGTATCCAGTCCACGGATCATCCATTACTTGTGGGATATTCTCCTTCCCAACAGGAAGTTGCAAGAGGATCACCCACAGCAGAGCTGCTATATAGCTCCTCCCCTCACTGCCATATCCAGTCATTCTCTTGCAACTCTCAACTAAGATGGAGCTCGTAAGAGGACTGTGGTTTTTTATACTTAGTTTATTTCTTCAATCAAAAGTTTGTTATTTTTAAATGGTACCGGAGTGTACTGTTTATCTCAGGCAGTATTTAGAAGAAGAATCTGCCTGCGTTTTCTATGATGTTAGCAGAAGTAACTAAGATCCTTTGCTGTTCTCACATATTCTGAGGAGTGAGGTAACTTCAGAGGGGGAATAGCATGCAGGTTTTCCTGTAATAAGGTATGTGCAGTTAGAATATTTTTCTAGGGATGGAATTTGCTAGAAAATGCTGCTGATACCGAAGTAATGTAAGTAAAGCCTTAAATGCAGTGATAGCGACTGGTATCAGGCTTATTAATAGAGATACATACTCTTATAAAAGTGTATTTTAAAACGTTTGCTGGCATGTTTAATCGTTTTTTACATATGTTTGGTGATAAAACTTATTGGGGCCTAGTTTTTTCCACATGGCTGGCTTGAATTTTGCCTAGAAACAGTTCCCTGAGGCTTCCCACTGTTGTAATATGAGTGGGAGGGGCCTATTTTAGCGTTTTTTTGCACAGCAAAAATTACAGACACAGACATCCAGCTTCTTCCTGCATGATCCAGGACTTCTCTGAAGGGCTCAAAAAGGCTTCAAAAGTCGTATTGAGGGAGGTAAAAAGCCACAGTAGAGCTGTGGCAGTTGTTGTGACTGTTTAAAAAACGTTTTTGTCATTTGTTATTCCGTTTTTGGTATTAAGGGGTTAATCATCCATTTGCAAGTGGGTGCAATCCTCTGCTAACTTATTACATACACTGTAAACATTTCGTTAGTGTAACTGCATTTTTTCACTGTTATTTAAAAATTTGGGAAAATTTGTGTTTCTTAAAGGCGCAGTAACGTTTTTTATATTGCTTGTAAACTTGTTTTAAAGTGTTTTCCAAGCTTGCTAGTCTCATTGCTAGTCTGTTTAAACATGTCTGACACAGTGGAACCTACTTGTTCATTATGTTTGAAAGCCATGGTGGAGCCCCATAGGAGAATGTGTACTAAATGTATTGATTTCACCTTAAACAGTAAAGATCAGTCTTTATCTATAAAATAATTATCACCAGAGGGTTCTGTCGAGGGGGAAGTTATGCCGACTAACTCTCCCCACGTGTCAGACCCTTCGCCTCCCGCTCAGGGGACGCACGCTAATATGGCGCCAATTACATCAGGGACGCCCATAGCGATTACCTTGCAGGACATGGCTGCAATCATGAATAATACCCTGTCAGAGGTATTATCTAGATTGCCTGAATTAAGAGGCAAGCGCGATTAGGAGAGATACAGAGCGCGCAAATGCTGTTAGAGCCATGTCTGATACTGCGTCACAGTATGCAGAACATGAGGACGGAGAGCTTCAGTCTGTGGGTGACATCTCTGACTCGGGGAAACCTGATTCAGAGATTTCTAATTTTAAATTTAAGCTTGAGAACCTCCGTGTATTGCTTGGGGAGGTATTAGCTGCTCTGAATGACTGTAACACAGTTGCAATTCCAGAGAAATTGTGTAGGCTGGATAGATACTATGCGGTGCCGGTGTGTACTGACGTTTTTCCTATACCTAAAATAGATAGCTTACAGAAATTATTAGCAAGGAGTGGGATAGACCCGGTGTGCCCTTTTCCCCACCTCCTATATTTAGAAAAATGTTTCCAATAGACGCCACTACACAGGACTTATGGCAGACGGTACCTAAGGTCGAGGGAGCAGTTTCTACTTTAGCAAAGCGCTATCCCGGTTGAGGACAGTTGTGCTTTTTCAGGTCCCATGGATAAAAAATTGGAGGGTTACCTTAAGAAAATGTTTATTCAACAAGGTTTTATTTTACAGCCCCTTGCATGCATTGCGCCTGTCACTGTTGCGGCGGCATTTTGGTTTGAGGCCCTGGAAGAGGCCATCCAGACAGCTCCATTGCATGAAATTATTGACAAGCTTAGAACGCTTAAGCTAGCTAACTCATTTGTTTCTGATGCCATTGTTCATTTGACTAAACTAACGGCTAAGAATTCCTGATTCGCCATCCAGGCGCGTAGGGCGCTATGGCTTAAATCCTGGTCAGCTGACGTGACTTCAAAGTCTAAATTACTCAACATTCCTTTCAAGGGGCAGACCTTATTCAGGCCTGGCTTGAAGGAAATTATTGCTGACATTACTGGAGGCAAGGGTCATACCCTTCCTCAGGACAGGGCCAAATCAAAGGCTAATTTTCGTGCCTTTCGAAATTTCAAGGCAGGAGCAGCATCAACTTCCTCCGCTTCAAAACAAGAGGGAACTGTTGCTCATTCCAGACAGGCCTGGAAACCTAACCAGTCCTGGAACAAGGGCAAGCAGGCCAGAAAGCCTGCTGATGCCCCCAAGACAGCATGAAGGAACGGCCCTCTATCCGGAAACAGATCTAGTGGGGGGCAGACTTTCTCTCTTCGCCCAGGCGTGGGCAAGAGATGTTCAGGATCCCTGGGCGTTGGAGATCATATCTCAAGGATATCTTCTGGACTTCAAAGCTTCTCCTCCACAAGGGAGATTTCATCTTTCAAGGTTGTCAGCAAACCAGATAAAGAAGGAGGCATTCCTAAGCTGTGTGCAAGACCTCCTAGTAATGGGAGTGATCAATCCAGTTCCGCGGACGGAACAAGGACAGGGATTTTATTCAAATCTGTTTGTGGTTCCCAAGAAAGAGGGAACCTTCAGACCAATCTTGGATCTAAAGATCTTAAAATAAATTCCTCAGAGTTCCATCATTCAAAATGGAAACTATTCGGACCATCCTACCCATGATCCAAGAGGGTCAGTACATGACCACAGTGGACTTAAAGGATGCCTACCTTCACATACCGATTCACAAAGATCATCACCGGTTCCTAAAGTTTGCCTTTCTAGACAGGCATTACCAATTTGTAGCTCTTCCCTTCGGGTTGGCCACTGCCCCGAGAATTTTTACAAAGGTTCTGGGCTCACTTCTGGCGGTTCTAAGACCGCGAGGCATAGCGGTGGCTCCGTATCTAGACGACATCCTGATACAGGCGTCAAGCTTTCAAATTGCCAAGTCTCATACAGAGATAGTTCTGGCATTTCTGAGGTCGCATGGGTGGAAAGTGAACGTGGAAAAGAGTTCTCTATCACCACTCACAAGAGTCTCCTTCCTAGGGACTCTTATAGATTCTGTAGAGATGAAAATTTACCTGACGGAGTCCAGGTTATCAAAACTTCTAAATGCTTGCCGTGTCCTTCATTCCATTCCACGCCCGTCAGTTGCTCAGTGCATGGAAGTAATCGGCTTAATGGTAGCGGCAATGGACATAGTGCCATTTGCGCGCCTGCATCTCAGACCGCTGCAATTATGCATGCTAAGTCAGTGGAGTGGGGATTACTCAGATTTGTCCCCTCTACTAAATCTGGATCAAGAGACCAGAGATTCTCTTCTCTGGTGGCTTTCTCGGGTCCATCTGTCCAAGGGTATGACCTTTCGCAGGCCAGATTGGACGATTGTAACAACAGATGCCAGCCTTCTAGGTTGGGGCGCAGTCTGGAACTCCCTGAAGGCTCAGGGATCGTGGACTCAGGAGGAGAAACTCCTCCCAATAAATATTCTGGAGTTAAGAGCAATATTCAATGCTCTTCTAGCTTGGCCTCAGTTAGCAACACTGAGGTTCATCAGATTTCAGCCGGACAACATCACGACTGTGGCTTTCATCAACCATCAAGGGGGAACCAGGAGTTCCCTAGCGATGTTAGAAGTCTCAAAGATAATTAGCTGGGCAGAGTCTCACTCTTGCCACCTGTCAGCGATCCACATCCCAGGCGTAGAGAACTGGGAGGCGGATTTTCTAAGTCATCAGACTTTTCATCTGGGGGAGTGGGAACTCCATCCGGAGGTGTTTGCTCAACTGGTCCATCGTTGGCGCAAACCAGAACTGGATCTCATGGCGTCTCGCCAGAACGCCAAGCTTCCTTGTTACGGATCCAGGTCCAGGGACCCGGGAGCAACGCTTATAGATGCTCTAGCAGCTCCTTGGTTCTTCAACCTGGCGTATGTGTTTCCACCGTTTCCTCTGCTCCCTCGACTGATTGCCAAAATCAAACAGGAGAGAGCATTGGTGATTCTGATAGCGCCTGCGTGGCCACGCAGGACCTGGTATGCAGACCTAGTGGACATGTCATCTCTTCCACCATGGACTCTGCCTCTGAGGCAGGACCTTCTAATACAAGGTCCTTTCAATCATCCAAATCTAATTTCTCTGAGACTGACTGCATGGAGATTGAACGCTTGATTCTATCAGGGCGTGGCTTCTCCGAGTCAGTCAAAATCTACCATAAGATATGGTGTAAATATCTTTATTGGTGTGAATCCAAGAGTTACTCATGGAGTAAGGTTAGGATTCTTAGGATATTGTCCTTTCTCCAAGAGGGTTTGGACAAAGGCTTATCAGCTAGTTCTTTAAAAGGACAGATCTCTGCTCTGTCTATTCTTTTGCACAAGCGTCTGGCAGAAGTTCCAGACGTCCAGGCATTTTGTCAGGCTTTGGTTAGGATTAAGCCTGTGTTTAAAACTGTTGCTCCCCCGTGGAGCTTAAACTAGGTTCTTAAAGTTCTTCAGGGAGTTCCGTTTGAACCCCTTCATTCCATTGATATTAAACTTTTATCTTGGAAAGTTCTGTTTTTGATGGCTATTTCCTCGGCTCTAACAGTCTCTGAGTTATCTGCCTTACATTGTGATTCTCCTTATCTGATTTTTCTTTCAGACATGGTAGTTCTGCGTACCAAACCTGGGTTTTTACCTAAGGTGGTTTCTAACAGGAATATCAATCAAGAGATTGTTGTTCCATCATTGTGTCCTAATCCTTCTTCAAAGAAGGAACGTATTTTGCATAATCTGGACGTAGTCCGTGCCTTGAAGTTTTACTTACAGGCTACTAAAGATTTTCGTCAAACATCTGCCCTGTTTGTCGTTTACTCTGGACAGAGGAGAGGTCAAAAAGCTTCGGCAACCTCTCTCTCCTTTTGGCTTCGGAGCATAATACGCTTAGCTTATGAGACTGCTGGACAGCAGCCCCCTGAAAGGATTACAGCTCATTCTACTAGAGCTGTGACTTCCACCTGGGCCTTTAAAAATGAGGCCTCTGTTGAACAGATTTGCAAGGCTGCGACTTGGTCTTCGCTTCACACCTTTTCAAAATTTTACAAATTTGACACTTTTGCTTCTTCGGAGGCTGTTTTTGGGAGAAAGTTTCTACAGGCAGTGGTTCCTTCCGTTTAAGTTCCTGCCTTGTCCCTCCCATCATCCGTGTTCTTTAGCTTTGGTATTGGTATCCCACAAGTAATGGATGATCCGTGGACTGGATACACTTAACAAGAGAAAACATAATTTATGCTTACCTGATAAATTTATTTCTCTTGTAGTTTATCCAGTCCACGGCCCGCCCTGTCCTTTTAAGGCAGGTCTAAATTTTAATTAAACTACAGTCACCACTGCACCCTATGGTTTTTCCTTTCTCGTCTTGTTTCGGTCGAATGACTGGATATGGCAGTGAGGGGAGGAGCTATATAGCAGCTCTGCTGTGGGTGATCCTATTGCAATTTCCTGTTGGGAAGGAAAATATCCCACAAGTAATGGATGATCCGTGGACTGGTTACACTACAAGAGAAATAAATTTATCAGGTAAGCATAAATTATGTTTTTCCCCTATGAGGGATAATTTTGCAGCTTGCAGGTTAGGACCCTAAGTGCAGGCTGGTCCTGTTGGGTTCGTCCGGTCTGGTGGTGTTTAGACACATGGCGCTGTTCTGCTCGGCTGGTACGACAGAAGCGCCGAGTGTTCAGGTTATCATTGGTTTTCATGTTTAAGCACTCGAGAGGACCTGTGGGTCCGTAGGGCGGGTAGGGTTCTTTCAGTCCTTATAGCCTTCAGTTATAGATGACCAGGTCAGGGGAGTTTTTTTTCTGCTGCGTCACTCTATCTGACATCTGATATCTTCAGAACATATTGTTTCCTCCCCCATTCGGTAGAGGGTTGAAGGGCTTAGTGCCCCATTGCCGGAGTTTGAGCGGTTTGGTCTTCATTTTTAGGGCTCTGGATTGCCCCTGTGGGTCTGATCCAACAGCTTGTATAAGTTTAGACTGTCTAGCCTGCGGAGGGTTTCCAGTTTGAAACCAGTGCAGCTCTTGGCACCTTGCAGGTGTGCGCTTACGCTATTTATAGTGTTTCTAGATACAGGTCTTACTCTTGACGTGTACTGTCTGAGTGATGAGACCTTTGGGTCTACTTCCATTGTCTCAGGGTGAGTTGGATCTCCTGTGGAGACTTTGTTTAGCTGGGAAGGCTTAGCGCCTGTCTCTTCCCTGTGTCCTCTGCTGGTGTGGAGGTGATGGGGAGACTAGCCCTGCTAGAAGGGTTTTTTGACCTTGAGGTATCCCTTATGTTGTCCTGAGGCCTCGAGAAGTCTCTTCGTAGGACTTCTAGCCTTGGTCCTTGGAGCGTTGGACTTGGCTAGGGATGGTTCCTTCCTTTGGTCGGGGCTTTCGAGTTGTTTTCGCTATCCGGATTCTCTGTATATGCATTCATATTCCTGGTGTCTAGCTTTTTGGCCTGGTGTGGTGTTTAGTTCTAGGGTAAGGTTGCCTGAACTATTAGGTGCCCAGACCTGTTTTTCTTCTGATTGCTGAGGCTTTGCTTGGCATTTTTCATGACCCAGTCTTGGGTTGATTTGGAGTCTTGGATCTCAGGGCTGGTCGGGGTGTTCCACGGTAGTGGGAACTTGGGCTATGTCCTAGCTCCATCTATCTGGCCTGGTCATGATGACCAGGTTTTCGGAGTATTTATTACTATTTGCAACAGAGCAGCCCAGGTGCTCTAGGGTTAGCTTTGTGCCTCAAGGGTTGTTGGTTCATACCCAGCTTCTGGCACTGGATGTCAATTTCTGATGTGCCTTACGGTTGCATTCCCTTGGTCAGCTTGCCAGTATATCCCGTGGATTCCCTGCTTTGCAGGCGAATGGGTTGGCTGTGTCTCTGCTTGGCGAGCCACTTGTAGACGGGTCCTTTTCTAGGACATTCGTGTTGGGGATTTATCTTCCCATTAGCCTGTGGCTTTGGGCCTTGTGGAAAGTTGTTGCCTTTCTGGCCTCATCCTTTTTCTTTAGGGGATTTTATCCTCCCTGTGGAGATGGAGTCCTTTCTTGGGGCTTCTCCTGGTTTGGAGGGGGAAAGGGGGGATGGGTTCCCACCGGGATCTTGCTTGCTCCAAGTCAGACTTTTGGGGCCTTTTTTTGTTAGAACCTTAGGTCTATGGTCCTGTCGTCTGTTTCGGAGTCGGGTTGTCCCTGTACTCCGTGGTAATGGCTGTGCTGTCCTCACACTCGTTCCTGTACCAGTTTCGGGATTCTTCTGTTCCCCGGTTAGGGATCCTTGAGGCTGGGTTGTTCCAGCTGAGTGGGGGTCTGCAGGTCAGGATAGCCAAGCGGTCTAAGGCGCTGCGTTCAGGTCGCAGTCTCCTCTGGATGTGTGGACTTGTTGAGTCTATCTTGTTAGCTCAGTCTGCTAGGATATGGATTTCCTTTTCAACTTGCTCCTTTGCTTTTGGATTTCCGACTTGGTCTCTTCCACATTTTTTTGTGTTTGAATACTTTGGTATTCTCTGCTCCGACGCCTGGGGGACTTTGCCTTTTTTGGTTGCATTCAGTACTTTCAGGGTGTTGGAGAGAAGTCCTTTCTGTCTCTGTGCCCGGTCTTAACCTGGGTTTCGCTTGTATAGGCGTGGCCTCATTTCCCTGTTTGGGTCCATTTGGGTCTCTGTGAGCTGGGCCCACTCTTGGAGGTGTTCTTTTTTTTGTATTAAGGGACCTTTTGTTTCCTGGATTCTCCATTGCCTCGCCCCCTTGTAGGTTTTGGCTGGTATACCCTTCATTTGTGAGAGGTAAGGGACCGTCTGTTGGGCGAAGGTGTCTCTTGGTGGACTCTTGGCTCAGTCAAGTCCGTTTTGCGGTCTGTAGGTTGGCTCTGGATTAGCTGTTAGTCAATGTCCTTAAGGCTTTTCCTTTTAAAAAAAGAAGAAAAAATGTTCTCGGCTTCGGACAAAGCGGTATTTTTTATTGGCGGTTCAGGCCTGATGCCCTCAGTATGGGCTGCCTATTGTACCCTTCCGTCTTGGCATTCAGTGTCCTCTATAGCTTGGGTATTGTTTTCCCAAAAGTAATGAATGCAGCTGTGGACTCTTTCCATTTAAGAAGAAAAACAAAAATTATGATTAACTGATATTTCCTTTTCTTCTGATAGAAAGAGTCCACAGCTCCCCACCCGTAATTTTATGTGGGGCGTCCTTATTTCTTTCATGTAATTGGCAAGAGTCCATGAGCTAGTGACGTATGGGATATACAATCCTACCAGGAGGGGCAAAGTTTCCCAAACCTCAAAATGTCTATAAATACATCCCTCACCACACCCACAATTCAGTTTTACAAACTTTCTACGTTGATATGCGCTTCTCAGCATTTTTGAAGCCGATTCCTCTCAGAGTACAGTGAATGTCAGAGGGATGTGAAGGGAGTATCACCTATTAAATGAAATGGTTTTCCTCACGGAAGATCTATTTCATAGGTTCTCTGTTATCGGTCGTAGAGATTAATCTCCTACCTCCGTTTTCAGATCAACGATATACTCTCATATTCCATTACCTCTACTGATTCAGTACTGGTTTGGCTATCTGCTATATGTGGATGGGTGTCTCTTGGTAAGTATGTTTTCATTACTTAAGACACTCTCAGCTATGGTTTGGCACTTTATGTATTTATATAAAGTTCTAAATATATGTATTATACTTATATTTGCATGAGTTAGGTTTAAGTAACATTTCCAGTCAGTTTCATATCTGGGAAATGCATTTTTTAAGATTTTTTTTTTTTTAACCTGGGGTATAGTCTTTTTTCAATTGACTGTTCTTTTTAATTTGGAGGCAAAATTAGGCTCGCGAGGGTACAAAATGCCAAAGTATATTGCGTCATTTTTGGCGCAAGATTTTTTGGGCGCAAAATTATTTTCGATGACGCAAATTTGTAATTTCCGGCGTCTTAGTCGACGCCGAGTCCTTTCACAAGGTTGCGTCTTTGACGCGAGTGTGTCATTTCCGGATGTTGTTAGCGCCCAAAAAAATTCTTTTTTTGTTGTGCGTCATACTTGGCGCAAAATATTTTCATTATTTAAAACCCCATTCCTATATGCCACTTGCCTGCATTTTTTTTCCCATTCCTTAAACTGCCATATAAGGAAATTGATAATTTTGCTTTATATGTTGTTTTTTCTCTTACATTTGCAAGATGTCTCATCCTGTCTCAGAAATCACTGTTGGAACCCTGCTGCCTGATAACAGTTCTATCAAAGCTAAGTGCATTTGTTATAAACTTGTGGAGATTATTTCTCTAGCTATGGTTTGTAATAGTTGTCATGATAAGCTTTTACATGCAGAGAATGTGTCCATCAGTAATAGTGCATTGCCTTGTTGTTGTTCCTTCAACATCTAATGTACAAGATATACTTGTGAATTTAAAATATTTTATTGCTGATTCTATTCAGAAGGCTCTGTCTGCCATCCCGCCTTCTAATAAACGTAAAAAGTCTTTTAAAATTTCTCATAAAGTTGATGAAATTTCAAATGACCGACAACATACTGAATTATCCTCCTCTGATAAGGATCTATCTGACTGTCAAATCTACTTATTTATTTAAAATAACATTACATTTGTTCTTTGTTAAAAGAAGTGTTGATTACATTGGATATTGAGGAAACTAGTCCTCTTGATATTAAAACTATTAAACGTTTAAATTCTGTTTATAAACCTTCTGTGGTTACTCCAGAAGTGTTTCCAGTTCCTGATGCTATTTCTGATATGATTTCTAAGGAATGGATTAGGCCTGGTACTTCTTGTATTCCTTCTTCTAGGTTTAAAAATTGTATCCTTTGCCAGCAGTTACATTGGAGTTTTGGGAAAAGATCCCCAAAGTTGATGGGGCTATCTCTACTCTTGCTAAACATACTACTATTCCTATGGAAGATAGTACTTCTTTAAAAGATCCTTTAGATAGGAAACTTGAATCTTATCTAAGGAAAGCCTATTTATATTCTGGTCATCTTTTGAGGCCTGCAATTTCTTTGGCTGATGTTGCAGCTGCATCAACCTTTTGGTTGGAACATTTAGTGCAACATGAATTGGATTCTGATTAATCTAGCATTGTTCGCTTGCTTCAACATGCTAATCATTTTATTTATGATGCCATTTTTTATATCATCAAAATTGATGCTAAATCTATGTCTTTAGCTATTTTAGTTAGAAGAGCTTTGTGGCTTAAATCTTGGAATGCTGACATGACTTCTAAGTCTAGATGGCTATCTCTTTCTTTCCAAGGTAATAAGTTATTTGGTTCTTAGTTGGATTCGATTATTTCAACTGTCACTGGGGGGAAGGGAGTTTTTTGCCTCAGGATAAAATACCTAAGGGTAAATCTACAGCTTCTAACCGCTTTTGTTCCTTTCGACAAATTAAGGAACAGAAACCTAATCCTTCACCCAAGGAATCTGTTTCCAATTGGAAACTTTCTTCAAATTGGAATAAATCCAATCCATTTAAGAAACCAAAGCCAGACCCCAAGTCCGCATGAAGGTGCGGCCCTCATTCCAGCTCAGCTCAGCTGGTAGGGGGCAGATTAAGATTAAGATTTTTCAAGAATGTTTGGACAAATTCTGTCCGAAATCAATGGATTCTGAGTATTGTCTCTCAGGGGTATCGAATAGGATTCAGAGTAAGACCTCCTGTGAGAAGATTTTTTTCTCTCACGCATCCCAGCAAATCCAGTAAAAGCTCAGGCTTTCCTAAAGTGTGTTTCAGACCTGGAGCTTTCAGGGGTAATCATGCCGGTTCCGTTTCAGGAACAGGGTCTGGGGTTTTATTCAAAGCTATTCATTGTCCCAAAGAAAGGAAATTTATTCAGACCAGTTCTGGATCTAAACATTTTGAATCGTTATGTAAGAGTACCAACTTTCAAGATCGTGACTATAAGAACTATTCTGCCTTTTGTTCAGCAAGGGCATTATATGTCCACAATAGACTTACAGGATGCTTATCTTTATATTCTGATTCATCCAGACCATTTTCAGTTTGAGATTCTCTTTTCTAGACAAGCATTACCAATTTGTCGCTCTTCCATTTGGCCTAGCGACATCTCCAAGAATCTCTTTGAAGGTTTTTGGTGCTCTACTCTCTTTAATCAGAGAACAGGTTATTGCGGTGTTTCCTTATTTGGACGATATCTTGGTACTAGCTCAGTCTTTACATTCTGCAGAATCTCACACGAATCAACTAGTTTTGTTTCTTCGAAAACATGGTTGGAGGATCAATTTACCAAAAAGTTATTTGATTCCTCAGACAAGCGTCACTTTTTTAGATTTAGTTCCATGACTCTGTCTCTAACAGACAAGAGACGTTTAAAATTGGTTTCAGCCTGTCGGAACCTTCAGTCTCAGTTATTCCCTTCAGTAGCTATGTGCATGGAAGTTTTAGGTCTCATGACTGCAGCATCAGACATGATCCCCTTTGCTTGTTTTCATATGAGACCTCTCCAGCTTTGTATGCTGAACCAATGGTGCATGGACTATACAAGGATGTCACAATTAATATCCTTAAATCCCAATGTTCGATCACCATCGTATAATTTTAGGGGCCTCTTTCGTCCGTCCAACCTGCAGTTTGATCACAACAGATGCGAGTCTTTCAGGTTGGGGAGCTGTTTGGGGATCTCTGACAGCACAAGGAGTTTGGAAATCTCAAGAGGCGAGATTACCAATCAATATTCTCAGGGCTCTTCAGTTTTGGCCTCTGTTGAAGAGAGAACCGTTCATTTATTTTCAGACAGACAATGTCACAACTGTGGCATATGTCAATCATCAGGGTGGGACTCACAGTCCTCAAGCTATGAAAGAAGTATCTCGGATACTTGTTTGGGCGGAATCCAGCTCCTGTCTAATTTCTGCGGTTCATATCCCAGGTATAGACATTTGGGAAGCAGATTACCTCAGTCATCAGAATTTACATCCGGGAGAATGGTCTCTCCACCCAGATGTGTTTTCTCAAATTGTTCAGATGTAGGATCTTCCAGAAATAGATATGATGGCATCTCATCTAAACAAAAAACTTCCCAGGTACCTGTACAGGTCCAGGGATCCTCAGGCGGAAGCAGTGGATGCATTGACACTTCCTTGGTGTTATCAACCTGCTTATATTTTCCTGCCTCTAGTTCTTCTTCCAAGAGTGATCTCCAAGATCATCATGGAGCAATCGTTTGTGCTGCTGGTAGCTCCAACATGGCCTCACAGGTTTTGCTATGCGGATCTTGTCCGGATATCCAGTTGCCAACCTTGGCCACTTCCACTAAGGCCAGACCTTCTCAAGGTTCGTTTTTCTATCAGGATCTCAAATCATTAAATTTGAAGGTATGGAGATTGAACGCTTAGTCATAGAGGTTTCTCTGACTCAGTGATTAATACTATGTTGCAGGCTCGTAAATCTGTTTCTAGAAAGATTTATTATCAAGTTTTGAAGACTTAAATTTCATTTTGTTCTCATAAATTCTCTTGGCTTTCTTTTAGAATTCCGTTTCTACAGGATTGTTTGGATAAAGGTTTGTCTTCAAGTTCATTGAAAGGACAAATCTCTGCTCTTTCGGTTTTATTTCACAGAAAGATTGCTAAACTTCCTGATATTCATTGTTTTTTGCAGGCTTTGGTTCGTATCAAACCTGTCATTAAATCAATCTCCCCTCCTTGGAGTCTTAATTTAGTTTTGAAGGCTTTACAGGCTCCTCCGTTTGAGCCTATGCATTCTTTGGACATTAAAATACTTTCTTGGAAAGTGTTGTTTCTTTTGGCCATCTCTTCTGCTAGTAGAGTTTCTGAATTATCTGCTCTCTCTTGTGAATCTCCTTTTCTGATTTTTCATCAGGATAAGGCGGATTTGCGGACGTAATTTAAATTCTTACCTAAGATTGTGAATTCTAACAACATTAATAGAGAAATTGTTGTCCCTTCCTTGTGTCCTAATCATAAGAATTCTTTGGAGAGATCCTTACATTCTTTGGATGTGGTAAGAGCTTTGAAATATTATGTTGAAGCTACTAAAGATTTCAGGAAGACTTCTGGTCTATTTGTTATCTTTTCTGGTTCTAGGAAAGGTCAGAAGGCTTCTGTTGTTTCCTTGGCTTCGTGGTTAAAGTTTTTGATTCATCAAGCTTATTTGGAGTCGGGTCAAGCCCCGCCTCAGAGAATTACAGCTCATTCTACTAGATCAGTCTCTACTTTGTGGGCTTTTAAGAATGAAGCTTCAGTTGATCAGATTTGCAAAGCAGCAACTTGGTCTTCTTTACATTTACTAAATTCTACCATTTTGATGTATTTGCTTCTTCAGAAACAGTTTTTGGTAGAAAAGTTCTTCAGGCAGCTGTTTCAGTTTGATTCTTCTGCTTTTGATTTAAGTTTTTTCCTTTCATTTATGAGAATAAACTTATTTTTATGGGTTGTGAATTAATTTTTTCAGCAGAAAATGGCTGTTTTTTATTTTTATCCCTCCCTCTCTAGTGACTCTTGTGTGGAGTTCCACATCTTGGGTATTGCTATCCCATACGTCACTAGCTCATGGACTCTTGCCAATTACATGAAAGAAAACAATTTATGTAAGAACTTACCTGATAAATTAATTTCTTTCATATTGGCAAGTGTCCATGAGGCCCATCCTTTTTATGGTGGTTATGATTTTTTTGTATAAAGCACAATTATTTCCAAATTCCTTTGTTGATGCTTTTTACTCCTTTCTTTATCACCCCACTACTTGGCTATTTGTTAAACTGAATTGTGGGTGTGGTGAGGGGTGTTTTTATAGGAATTTTGAGGTTTGGGAAACTTTGGCCCTCCTGGTAGGATTGTATATCCCATACGTCACTAGCTCATGGACTCTTGCCAATATGAAAGAAATTAATTTATCAGGTAAGTTCTTTCGTATATTATGTTATTCTTCTGGCACCTTTTCACCCTGATATTTCTTCTACTTTTCCTTGTTCCTCGGAAGAATAACTGGGGGATGAGGGAAGTGTGAGGAATATTTAATCCTTTGGCTGGGGTGTCAGGTAATCATAATTTATTGTTTTTGTGGTCCCATAGAGGGAGGGAACTCCAGTCATATTTGGGTCCTAAAGTATTTAAGCAAGCTTATCACGTCTCCTCGTTCCAGAGGGAGACTATAAGGTCTGCTCTACACTTGGTCAGGGCCACTGTCGAGGAAGGATATCATACCTTTTCATTCCTGTCCCTAAGGTTGTTGTTTCTGGACCAGCACTTCCAGTACATTTCTCCATCTGTTTAGGTCTCGCTACTGCTTCTAGAGCCTTTTAGGAATCTAGGGTTTCTTTTGGCAGTGGCCAGAATCCAGATCTAGCGGTAGCTTCCCTTGTCTAAACGATCTGGTTCAATCGCCATCATCTCGTCTGATAGAGGAATATTATGGATTTCATCTGTCTTCCTCGATCCTTAGGGATGGTAGAATATCTAGACCAGAGTTCTCTGGTGTAGGCACCTAGGTGGATTCCTGGATGCTAATTTAGTCTTTGGACTTGTGAAGTTATGAATTAGCTTCATCAGGTCGTGTCCTCCAGACCTCCTTCAGGACATCGCTGGCTCTGTGTTGGGTGGTGATGATTTGTCATGGGATCCTTCTTGGACTTCATTCCTTTTGCCGAGGCTCAGTGTATGCTGAGGCAGTGGAGGGCGCTGCTGTTTCGAATCTGTCTTAACAGATTTACCTAGACTACTGGTTTAACGAATCGCTCTCTAGTGTCTTTGTCCAGAGCTCCTTGTCCTGTGGGACATCTTTCTTAATCATCCGGGGCGGTTTTGACTTCGGGCGCAAGTATGTCAGGATGGTGAGGGCGTGTCAAGAGGGCATGGGGCCCTTGGACTCAGGAGGTTTCCCTCCCGATTAACTTTATGGATTTTCAGGCAATCTTTTTGCTCTGAGGGTATAGACTACTGGGTTAGTCCCAGTTTACAGATTCGAGTCAGTCTTCTCTCTGTGGCTTAGATCTCCATCTGAGGGGAATGAGAGACTCCCTAGCGATAAGGGTAGTATCTCAGGTTTGGTAGAGGGCGGAGGCCCACTACTGCTCACTGTCAGCGATCCACTCTCAGGATGTGGTTATCCGTGACGGATGTTCTCTACAGACATTTCCTTTATCTGGGGATAAGGCCTCTATCCAAGGGGTTTTTGGATATTTGTAACTGGAAGTGGACGCCAGATGAGAATCTCAGGACGTCCCAAATTACCCACAGATGGGTTGTGGTTCAGGGATTCTCAGGCGGAGCTAATGGATGCATTAGCGGTGCCTTGGAGGTTCAATACAATTTTTCCTTTTCTGCCATATCACTCCTCCTTCAAGTGGTGGCTCGAACCTAGCAGGAGCAGACGTCAGTGATACTGATTGCTCCATTGCGGCTGCGAAGATCGTGGTCACGGTTTCGTGGGGATGTCGTCTTCCCCTCCATGAAGGTTACCTTGTCGCAGGGATCTGTTGGAACAAGGCCCCTTTGCTTCATCATCTCTTATTTCTCTAAAGGCGGACTGCGAGACAACGCTTAGTCTTATCCAAGAGAGGGTTTTCTGAGAGGTTATGGTCCTCTCCTTCAAGCAAGTAAGCCGGTTCCTCGTCATCTATCATAAGGTGTGGAGGACCCACTTCCTCTGTGAAGAGGGTGGTTCGTCCTGGCACACTATTAGTCTGCCAGGATTCTTTCCTTCCTCCGGGATAGTCTAGAAGGGCCCCTTAGCTAGTTCCTTGTGGGACCGTTTTGGCCCTGTCTGTTTTACTGCACTAGAGACTCGTTGAGCTTCCGGTCGTACAGTTTTTTGTTAGGGCTCTGACTACGATCAGACCGGTGTGTCGACCTGATGCTCCTCCTTGGAGCTTAGATCTTGTTCTTAAGGTTTTGCATGAGGTTGACATTAAATTGTTATCTTGGAAGATTCCTTTCCGTTTTAATATTGCTTCTGTGTGCAGAAGTTTCTGAAATTGCAGCCTTGCAATGCGACCCTCCTTATCTTGTTTTCCATGATAATAGGGCTGTTCTACGAACCTAGTTTGGATTTCCTCCTAAGGTTGTGTCAAATCGCAACTTCAATTAAGAAATTGTGGTTCCTTTCTTATGTCCTATTCCTTCTTCTCGATGGAAAGTTTACTACATAATATGGAGTCGGGCCTTGAAGTACTATCTTTAGGCTAAATACGAATAGACAGATGTTTTTCTCTGTTATCTATCTGGGAAGTGTAAGGGTCAGAAGGCTTTTTCCACTTCCTTATCTTTTAGTTGAGGAGTATCATCCGCTTGGCTTATGAGACAGCGGGACACAATCCTCAGAGGATTACGGCTCATTCTACGAGAGCAGTGACGTCCTCTTGGGTCTTCTAAAAAGAGGCCTCTATGGATCAGATTTGTAGGGCGGCTACCTGGTCCTCCTTACATTCTTTTTCCTAAATGTTTAACAAGTTTTTGCTTCTGTTAAAGCAGCCTTCGGGAGATAGGGTTTTGCAGGCTGTGGGGCCGCCTCTCCTTTTTGCCCTCCTGTTAACATTCAGTGTCCTCTGGAGCTTGGATATAATTTCCCACAAGTAAGGAATGCAGATGTGGACTCTCCCTGTATGTATTAAAAAGGAAAACATAAGTTATGCTTACCAGATAATTTCCTTTACTTCTGTACAGGGAGAGTCCACAGCTCCCGTCCGTGTTCTCCGATGTGCGGCCCTAAATTTTAAATTGTTCTTCTGGCACCTTTTTCACCCTGATATTTCATCCTGATATATTGTTCCTTGTTCCCTCGGCAGAATGACTGGGGGATGAGGGAGGTGGGGGAGGTATTTAAGTTTTTGGCTGGGGTGTCTTTGCCTCCTCCTGGTGGCCAGGTTCAGTATTTCCCACAAGTAAGGAATGCAGCTGTGGACTCTCCCTGTACAGAAGGAAAGGAAATTATCTGGTAAGCATAATTTATGTTTTCAAAAAGAAGTCCTTTTTATTTGGATGTAAAAGCTGTAAACAAGGCTGTCTCATAATTAACTAAATGTTCTCTTCATATCGGTTTTCATTCTGCTCAAGTTGTTACTTAGTTACCTGTTACTGACTGTAGCTGTTAAATAATAATTTAACTTTTTTGGGTGTGGATTCTACTGCTTTAGGTCTCATTCCCTAGTTTTTTATTTTTGTTTTGTTATTTACATGGTGTGTCTGAATTTTTAAAGAAGTTTTAGAGTTTCATGCATTTAAGGACCTCTAGCTTCGCTCATTTTACCCTGATAAAAAAGCAGTGAATTGTTTTCTCTTGTTAAGTGTGTTCAGTCCACGGGTCATCCATTACTTATGGGATATATTCTCCTTCCCAACAGGAAGTTGCAAGAGGATCACCCAAGCAGAGCTGCTATATAGCTCCTCCCCTCGCATGTCATATCCAGTCATTCTCTTGCAACCCTCAACAAAGAAGGAGGTCGCGAGAGGAGCTGGAGTTTTTACTTAATTATTCTTCAATCAAAATTTTGTTATTTTAAATGGCACCGGAGTGTGCTGTTTTTCTATCTCAGGCAGTATTTGGAAGAAGAAACTGCCTGCGTTTTCTATGATCTTAGCAGGCGTAACTAAGATTCACTGGCTGTTCTCGACATTCTGAGGAGTGGGGTAACTTCAGAAAATGGGAATAGCATGTGGGGTCTCCCGCAAATGAGGTATGTGCAGTACAATATTTTCTGGGAATGGAATTGACTAAGAAAACACTGCTGTTACCCGTATGATGTAAGTCCAGCCTTAAATGCAGTAGTAGTGACTGGTATCAGGCTGATAAATGTATGCACAGTAGAGTTATTTTCTAGGGACTAGAATTTGACTGAAAAAAATACTGTTAATACTGATATAATGTGTGAGCCTTAACTGCAGTAGAAGCGACTGGTAGCAGGCTTAGTAATAACTTTACACAGCATCTGAAATGTTGTTTTTTAAAACGTTTACTGGCATGTTAATCGTTTTGTGAGGTACTTTGGTGATAAATCTTTTTGGGCATGATTTTTTTCCACACGGCTAACGTATATTTCTGCATAGAAACCGTTATATCAGGTCTCCCACTGTTGTAATAGGAGTGGGAAGGACCTTTTTTAGCGCCTTGTTGCGCAGTTAAAATTCTAGCACAGTCTTCCTGCTTCTTCCTCTTTGATCCAGGACGTCTCCAGAGAGCTCAGGGATCTTCAAAATTCGTTTTTGAGGGAGGTAATCAGTCACAGCAGACCTGTGACAGTGTGTTTGACTGTGATAAAAGCGTTAAATCTTAATTTGATATACGTTTTGGGTATTGAGGGGTTAATCATCCTTTTGCTAATGGGTGCAATCCTCTGCTAATTAATACATCTAAAGAATTGTTGACTATAACTGAACTAGTTCTTTGTTATTCAATTGTGTTTTTTAAAAAAGCGCTGCAGCGTTTTGTATATTGCTTGTAAACTTATTGAAGTAATTTCCAAGCTTGCTAGCTTCATTGCTAGTCTGTTTAAACATGTCTGATACAGAGGAATCTGCTTGTTCATTATGTTTAAAAGCCGATGTGTTGCCCAATAGAAATATGTGTACCAATTGTATTGATATTACTTTGAATAAAAGTCAATCTGTACCGATAAAGAAATTATCACCAGACAACGAGGGGGAAGTTATGCCGTCTAACTCTCCTCACGTGTCAGTACCTTTGTCTCCCGCTCGGGAGGTGCGTAAGATTGAGGCGCCAAGTACATCAAGGCCCTTACAAATCACTTTACATGATATGGCTAATGTTATGAAAGAAGTATTATACAATATGCCCAAGTTAAGAGGCAAGCGCGACAGCTCTGGGTTAAGGACAGAGCGCGCCGATGACACGAGAGCCATGTCTGATACTGCGTCACAATTTGCAGAACATGAGGACGGAGAGCTTCATTCTGTGGGTGACGGTTCTGATTCGGGGAGACCGGATTCAGAAATTTCAAATTTAAAATTTAAGCTTGAGAACCTCCGCGTGTTGCTAGGGGAGGTGTTAGCGGCTCTGAATGATTGTGACATGGTGGCAATCCCAGAGAAATTATGTAGGCTGGATAAATACTATGCGGTACCGGTGTGTACTGACGTTTTTCCTATACCAAAGAGGCTTACAGAGATTATTAGCAAGGAGTGGGATAGACCCGGTGTGCCTTTTTCCCCTCCTCCGATATTTAGAAAAATGTTCCCTATAGACGCCACCACACGAGACTTATGGCAGACGGTCCCTAAGGTGGAGGGAGCAGTTTCTACTTTAGCCAAGCGTACCACTATCCCGGTGGAGGATAGCTGTGCTTTCTCAGATCCAATGGATAAAAAATTAGAGGGTTACCTTAAGAAAATGTTTGTTCAACAAGGTTTTATATTTCAGCCTCTTGCATGCTTTGCGCCTGTCACTGCTGCAGCGGCATTCTGGTTTGAGTCTCTGGAAGAGGCTATTCGCACAGCACCATTGGATGAATCTTTGAGCAAGATTAGAACCCTTAAGCTGGCTAATGCGTTTGTTTCGGATGCCGTAGTGCATTTAACCAAACTTACGGCTAAGAATTCCGGATTCGCCATACAGGCGCGCAGAGCGCTATGGCTTAAATCCTGGTCAGCAGATGTAACTTCTAAGTCTAAACTACTAAACATTCCTTTCAAAGGGCAGACCTTATTCGGGCCCGGCTTGAAGGAAATTATTGCTGACATTACTGGAGGTAAGGGCCACACCCTTCCTCAGGACAGGGCCAAATCAAAGGCCAAACAGTCTAATTTTTGTGCCTTTCGTAATTTCAAGGCAGGAGCAGCATCAACTTCCTCCGCTCCAAAACAGGAAGGAACTATTGCTCGTTACAGACAGGGTTGGAAAGGCAACCAGTCATGGAACAAGGGCAAGCAGGCCAGAAAGCCTACTTCCGCCCCTAAGACAGCATGAAGACAGGGCCCCCTTTCCGGAGACGGATCTAGTGGGGGGCAGACTTTCTCTCTTCGCCCAGGCTTGGGCAAGAGATGTACAGGATCCCTGGACATTGGAGATTATATCTCAGGGATACCTTCTGGATTTCAAAACTTCTCCTACACAAGGGAGGTTTCATCTGTCAAGGTTATGAACAAACCTAGTAAAGAAAGAGGCATTTCTACAATGTGTACAAGACCTCTTAGTGATGGGAGTGATCCACCCAGTTCCGCGAACGGAACAGGGCCAAGGGTTTTATTCAAATCTGTTTGTGGTTCCCAATAAAGAGGGAACTTTCAGACCAATCTTAGACTTAAAGATCTTAAACAAATTCCTAAGGGTTCCGTCGTTCAAGATGGAAACCATTCGGACCATCCTACCCATGATCCAAGAGGGTCAATATATGACCACAGTGGACTTAAAGGATGCCTACCTTCACATACCGATTCACAAAGATCATTATCGGTACCTAAGGTTTGCCTTTCTAGACAGGCATTACTAGTTTGTAGCTCTTCCCTTCGGGTTAGCTACGGCCCCGAGAATTTTTACAAAGGTTCTGGGCTCACTTCTGGCGGTACTAAGACCACGAGGCATAGTGGTGGCTCCGTACCTAGACGACATTCTGATACAAGCGTCAAGTTTTCAAAATGCAAAGTCTCATACAGAGATAGTTCTAGCATTTCTGAGGTCGCATGGGTGGAAAGTGAACGTGGAGAAGAGTTCTCTGTTACCACTCACAAGGGTCCCTTTTCTAGGGACTCTTATAGATTCTGTAGAGATGAAGATTTACCTGACGGAGTCCAGGTTATCAAAGATTTTCAATGCTTGCCGTGTCCTTCACTCCATTCCATGCCCATCAGTAGCTCAGTGCATGGAAGTAATCGGCTTAATGGTCGCGGCAATGGACATAGTGCCATTTGCGCGCCTACATCTCAGACCGCTGCAACTATGCATGCTAAGTCAATGGAACGGGGATTACTCAGATCTGTCCCCTTTGCTAAATCTGGACCAGGAGACCAGAGATTCTCTTCTCTGGTGGTTGTCACGGGTTCATCTGTCCAAAGGAATGACTTTTCGCAGACCAGATTGGACGATTGTAACAACAGATGCCAGCCTACTAGGCTGGGGAGCAGTCTGGAACTCCCTGAAGGCTCAGGGATCGTGGACTCAGGAGGAGAGACTCCTCCCGATAAACATTCTAGAATTAAAAGCAATATTCAATGCTCTTCTAACTTGGCCTCAGTTAGCAACACTGAGGTTCATCAGATTTCAGTCGGACAACATCACGACTGTGGCTTACATCAATCATCAAGGGGGAACCAGGAGTTCCCTAGCGATGTTGGAAGTCTCGAAGATAATTCGCTGGGCAGAGTCTCACTCTTGCCACCTGTCAGCGATCTACATCCCAGGCGTGGAGAACTGGGAGGCGGATTTTCTAAGTCGACAGACCTTTCATCCGGGGGAGTGGGAACTTCACCCGGAGGTATTTGCTCAATTGATTCGTCGTTGGGGCAAACCGGATCTGGATCTCATGGCATCTCGCCAGAACGCCAAGCTTCCTTGTTACGGATCCAGGTCCAGGGACCCGGGTGCGGTGCTGGTAGATGCACTAGCAGCCCCTTGGGTTTTCAACATAGCTTATGTGTTTCCACCTTTTCCGTTGCTACCTCGACTGATTGCCAGGATCAAACAGGAGAGAGCATCGGTGATTCTGATAGCGCCTGCGTGGCCACGCAGGACCTGGTATGCAGACCTAGTGGACAAGTCGTCCTGTCCACCATGGTCTCTACCCCTGAGGCAGGACCTTCTAATCCAGGGTCCTTTCAACCATCCAAACCTAATTTCTCTGAGGCTGACTGCTTGGAAATTGAACGCTTGATTCTATCAAAGCGTGGGTTTTCGGATTCGGTTATTGATACATTAATACAGGCTCGGAAACCTGTTACCAGAAAAATTTATCACAAGATATGGCGTAAATATTTATATTGGTGTGAATCCAAGAGTTACTCATGGAGTAAGGTTAGGATTCCTAGGATATTGTCTTTTCTACAAGAGGGTTTAGAAAAGGGCTTATCCGCTAGTTCGCTAAAGGGACAGATTTCTGCTCTGTCTATTCTTTTACACAAGCGTCTGGCAGAGAATCCAGACGTCCAGGCTTTTTGTCAGGCTTTGGCTAGGATTAAGCCTGTGTTTAAAACTGTTGCTCCTCCGTGGAGCTTAAACTTGGTTCTTAAAGTTCTTCAGGGTGTTCCGTTTGAACCCCTTCATTCCATTGATATTAAGCTTTTATCTTGGAAAGTTCTGTTTTTGATGGCTATTTCCTCGGCTCAAAGAGTCTCTGAGTTATCTGCCTTACATTGTGATTCTCCTTCTCTGATCTTTCATTCAGACAAGGTAGTCCTGCGTACTAAACCTGGGTTTTTACCTAAGGTTGTTTCTAACAGGAATATCAATCAAGAGATTGTTGTTCCATCGTTATGTCCTAATCCTTCTTCAAAGAAGGAAATTTTTTTGCATAATCTAGACGTGGTCCGTGCCCTGAAGTTCTACTTACAGGCAACTAAAGATTTTCGACAAACTTCTTCTCTGTTTGTCGTTTACTCTGGACAGAGGAGAGGTCAAAAGGCTTCGGCTACCTCTCTCTCTTTTTGGCTTTGTAGCATAATACGCTTAGCCTATGAGACTGCTGGACAGCAGCCTCCTGAAATAATTACAGCTCATTCCACTAGAGCTGTGGCTTCCACCTGGGCCTTTAAGAATGAGGCCTCTGTTGAACAGATTTGCAAGGCTGCAACTTGGTCTTCACTTCATATTTTTTCCAAATTTTACAAATTTGACACTTTTGCTTCTTCGGAGGCTGTTTTTGGGAGAAAGGTTCTACAGGCAGTGGTTCCTTCTGTTTAATGTTCCTGCCTTGTCCCTCCCATCATCCGTGTACTTTAGCTTTGGTATTGGTATCCCATAAGTAATGGATGACCCGTGGACTGAACACACTTAACAAGAGAAAACATAATTTATGCTTACCTGATAAATTTATTTCTCTTGTAGTGTGTTCAGTCCACGGCCCGCCCTGTCTTTTTGAGGCAGGTTCTAAATTTTAAATTATAACTCCAGTCACCACTGCACCCTATAGTTTCTCCTTTCTCGTCTTGTTTCGGTCGAATGACTGGATATGACATGTGAGGGGAGGAGCTATGTAGCAGCTCTGCTTGGGTGATCCTCTTGCAACTTCCTGTTGGGAAGGAGAATATATCCCATAAGTAATGGATGACCCGTGGACTGAACACACTACAAGAGAAATAAATTTATCAGGTAAGCATAAATTATGTTTTTTTGTTATCGTAATAAATTTCTCAACAGCAGAAAAGACTAGCAGCAAACTGACAGTCCACTTGATTTTTTTTTTTTAAAGACTTTGCACTGAATGTATAGCAATAGAGAATTATTTCCATGTTGATTATTTTATCTTTTCAGCTAATCTGTTCTGCGTGTGCTTCAGTCTCATTCTGACAGTCCCTTCTTAATCATTTGAAGCAGACGTCGCTTTTAAAGCACTGTGTCTTAACAACACATTTCTGAAGCTCTATAATTTAGAACTTCATTCTTCTAAAACTAAGTTTGGCAGAAGTGTTCTGCCCTCTCTTAGCTTCTAACTATAGCAGCTTTTTAAGTTGCATTTTCCTTGTTTGAATGTCTTCTTGTTCTGTATGTCCTTGTATTTTACTGCTGTAGTTTGCCTGTGTTGGGGTTACTAGATTGTTATGATCAACTGTAGGCATGTGCATTCAGAGCTTCAGAAGCAAACGATAGCCAAATGCCGCTAGCAGTTGCCATATTCAGCAATTTTCAGAGCTGGATTTCTTCTTGTTTAAGTAGCGCACACAAAGATCTGTGCAAATGCAGATCTTAGTGTGTTACACTCCTACAAGAAGAAATCCTGCTCCGAGAATAGCCGAATGCTGCTGATGGCCGCCATATTCGGCATTTGTTTGCTTCCGAACAGTCTGAATGCAGATGCCTAATCAATAGGAATTAAATTATACTATTAAGCTTTGTGCAAACAATTTTCCAAGCCAGATAACCTGTCCACCCGTGCTGAGGACCAGTGAGGCAGCATACGCATCCTACATTTATTATCGCCATGTAAAAACTTGTGACAACCCTTCCCAGGCTCTCAGGCAAAGAGGACTTCTTTGCCTGGACAAATCAGACTTTAACTTGTGGTTGCAGTTCTGCATCAGCTCTAAAGATGCTTAATAACTAAGATGGTTTGTGGCAGTATGGGGTGTAAGCGAATACTTCTCTGAACAATGGGGCTTCAGGTTTTAGGTTTAGGTTCTGTCCTCTTTAGAATATAAGCCAAAGACAGTCTTATATTAAAGTAGTACTCAACAGCAATCTATAGTTTTATTTTATTTCCTTTTTTCTTTTTTCCCCCTTACTAATCAGTTTGTTGGATTTGTGTTTTAGAAAAGGAATAGACAATGGAAGATGAGGGTAGAACAATGACTTTAGTATGGCCTAAACGTAAAGCGGCAGAAATTCATATTTACCCATTTGTAAACATGTGCTATCATATGTAAAAACAGCAAACAATTTACTACACTAGTGATAGCTAGCTTGTGATTGGTGGCTACACACATTTGTCGCTTGTGATTGGCTCACCTCATGTGATTAGCTAGCTCACATTAGTGCTTTGCTGCTCCTTCTTCAAAGGATACAAAATTTGATAATAGAAGTAAATTGAAAAGTTGTTTAAAATTGTATTCTCTATCTGAATCAGGAAATAAAAATACCCTTTAATGTGACTTAAAGGGACACTAAACCCAAATTTTGTATTTCATGATTCAGATAGAACATGCCATTTTAAGCAACTTTCTAATTTACTCCTATTATAAATTTTTCTTCGTTCTCTTGCTATCTTTATTTTAAAAGCAGGAATTTAAATCTAAGCAGCCAGCCCATTTTGGGTTCAGCACCATGGATAGAGCTTGCTTTTTGGAGGCTTACATCTACCCACCAATAAGCAAGCAACCAAAAATGGTCCGTCTCCAATGCATCACATTCCTGCTTTTTAAATAAAGATAGCAAGAGAACAAAGAAAATGTTATAATAGGAGTAATTTAGAAAGTTGCCTAAAATTGCATGCTCTATCTGAATCATGAAAAAAAAAATTGGGTTTAGTGTCCCTTTAAAGTGTTTCTCATTTTAAAAGCTTCAATAGGTGATTACTGCCTATCTCTGTTGAAGAATCTGCTGCTGTTTAATTCTTGGTGCTTGGGTTTTAAATGGTTTCAGGGTTTTTTTGCAGTATTTTATTCTTTATTGTGCTTTAATGGAGCTTCAGCATTTTAGATAGAGAAGACTCAATTTTATTAATTTCAGTTTACAAAATAAAAATGTAGATGATTAAGGTATCTGCAAGCTTTTACATGACAGGAAAATGTTAATAGATTCTTAGAACTTATGAATATCGGGCAACTTGATTAAAATGCATTTGGGCAGTAACTTAAAGGGACATGAAACCCAAAACTTTTGTTTCATTATTCAGACAGAGCATAGAATTTTAAACAACTTTCCAATTTACTTCTATTATCCTATTTCCTTTGTTTTCTTGGTATCATTTGTTGAAAAGCATGTCTAGGTTGGCTAAGGAGCTGGGAGCTATTTATTGCTTGTTAACCAGGAGCAATACTATTAATTGGTACAAATTGTGAAGTACATTCTGAATTTACTATTTCATCCCATTAAACTAGCTGATTTATTATGTGCTTTACTGAACTTTATTTATGTAGCTGTTTCATTATTTAAAGTTGTGTGATTGTTAATGGATCAAGCAACATGTAGTTTGTAATCCTTATCATTTCATACACAATTTAGTAAAGGTTCTCAAGCATTTTCAGACAGTGGCACACTTGGCAATGTAAATTTCTATTGCGCTGCACCCGGTGTTCATAATTCTAGACTCTTGTGTAATCTAACATTTATAGTATTTTCCAGTTTACACTGCATTGATGATTTTCATATTTTATTACAATTTATATTTTATAGTAAACATGACAAATATGGAAAGTTTGACACCAATGAAATTGACAGTAAAGTTATAATTAGACAGAGCATATAATTTTAAACAACTTTCCAATTTATTTCTATTATTTAATTTGTTTCCTTCTCTTGATGTTTGCTGAAAGGTTTATCTAGGAAAGCTCAGGAGCAGCAAAGAACCTAGGTTAATTTATATATATTTTTATATTTTCCATGGTATTGATAGTAGTAAAGAATGGGGATGCACTCGCCAGGATTTCCAAAGTTACCTTTTAATGTAACGTTTCAGGGTGTTACCCCCTTCGTCAGACAATACAAAATAACAAGCACAACCTACTTACCCCCGTGCCTTTTAAACTAACCTAAGTGATACAGTTCCAGGTCATAACCTGTGATGCCACTCCCACTATCAGCAATCAACATGTGAAGAGCCTCACTGTGCCCCCAGTGTGTGTGACTACCTAATCTCATCAACACATAAACATATTAACTAAACGTGAACACCAAGTACCCTGTTTTAAAAAAAGAACCACATGGTACAATATATACATAGCAAAACTCCAGATAGATCGAAAAAGGATAAAAAAGCCCCAAGGTGAATATGATATTAATACTTGATAAGCCAGTACGCTAATTATGGCCGGTGGATGGTTGCCATAGCAACCATACCAAACAACAACGGCCCCCAAACCAGGGTAAGGCATAATATGGAGAAAACAAGAAAACTCCTCGGCACTCCAAAGGTGTGATAGGTAAAAACAGTCCTTTATTTGGTTAGCATGGTAAAAACATAGACCACATACAGCAGCTTGATAAAATCATGTATAGAACACGAAAGCAGGGGGAACTGGCTAATCAGCAGTATAAAACACAGAGGAGCGCCCGACCCCCATTCAAACGAGCCAATCACCCAGGGACCCATGAAGCACAATATGAGAACCAAGTAACATAAATACAATACAGTAGATCCAAACAAAAGAAATGCTGAATATACCGTAGCAGCATCAGATGTATAATAACAGAGCTGGTCCTTGTAAGGTAAACAAGCCGTATAGCTGGTACCCAATTCCAACCTCAAGTGCTGTGCTGCAAAAATCTCAGCATTCTCAGTGCAGCCAAAAAATGTCTGGTAGGGAGGTGTGTCATTGTGAGCCAATCAAGGGGCTAGATTATATAGTGCATGGTATTGCCCCAAAGACACGCACTGCAATACCTGTAAATAGCGAGTCTAACAGTACAGGAGCAAAGCATCCAAGACATACATCACAATATGAGAACCAAATAGCATACAGTAAAACAAAACAAATGCTTAATATAACGTAGCAGTATTGAATATATAGTAACAGAGCTGGTCATTGGTAAGTAAGCAAGCCATGCGGCTGGTCCGCAATTCCAACCTCAAGTGCTGAGCTGTAAGAGTCTCAGCTTTCAGCGCAGCCGAACATTGCCCAGCATGGAGGTGTGTCATTGTGAGCCAATCAAGGGGCTAGGTTACACAGTGTGTGGTATGGCCCCAAAGCCATGATCTACAATACATACAAACAGTGTAAAAAGTATATGTGAACAGAGGGTAATTATATTGGCTAACTATCCGACACCAAATCATTAGACTAAGTCCGGTGAAGAGGCATGTCATAGGGGGCCAATCAGGGGGCAGGACTCCACAATAGGACTATGTGAACAGAGGGTAATCATATAGGCTAATTATCAGACCCCCAGTCATTAGACTTAGTGATCATGACATGCTCAATTGAGACCATAGAGTATGATACTAAAGTATATCAAGGGGCTAATCCTGGAGGGATGAGTGAAGTAAGGTCCTTTCTGTAAGGTAATGCAGGTCGTGCAGCCAAGACATCTGAAGCAACCTGGTTTCGTTTTCTCCAACCAGGATTTCTTCTGGTAACAAGGACGGGGGTCCTTCTTCACCAGCATGTCCTTAATAAAGTCCCGCTATGAAAGCCCATGCGTGGTTATCACTTTTGTGTAGGTCATTACAAAAGTGAGTTGTTCCTGTAGTCCACAAGTTTTGGGGTTGTCTAATTCCATCAACTGTTGGTCAAGGATCCTAGAGGGATATCCTCTCTCCTGGAATCTTTTATACAGTTCCTCCATCTGCTGTTTGGCTTTCTCCTCATCAGAGTTGTTTCTTTGGACCCTTTTAAATTGAGGTTTAGGCAGGGATCTCTTGAGCGATGGTGGGTGACCACTAATGAATGAGAGCAGGAAGTTCCTATCTGTGTCCTTTCTGTAGAGTGTACTCTTCAAAAGGCTTCCATCCTTATATAGATGCAGGTCCAGAAAGTGAATCATTCTGTCATCTGTCTCCATTTTGAACTTGCCGGATTGGCATTGTTCAGGCTCTGAAACCATACGTCCAATGTTGCTCTGTTTCCTCTCCAGATTAACACCAAGTCATTGATGTAACGTTTGTAGAATAATATGCGTTCATCATTGAATAATTTCGTATCATTAGTTTCAAATTCCGCTATATGCAAATTAGCGTATGATGGGGCCACATTGGACCCCATCGCTGTCCCTGTTTTCTGTAGATAACAGTGGTGTTCAAAACGGAAGTAGTTAATAGTGAGGCAGAATTCCAGTAACATAGTAACATAGTAGATGAGGTTGAAAAAAGACCGAAGTCCATCGAGTTCAACCTATACAAATCTGAAATATATACAAAAAGCTCCAGTTAAGATTAAATAATCCCATTTAAAGGTGACCCACTTAATACTAGCAATCATATCCATTAATTTTGTTTATAGACAGAGATGTATCCAAATAATTTTTAAATGTATCTAGGGTATTGGCATTCACTACCTCCTTTATATACAATCTCCACAGGGGGTCCTATATATGGATACTTGCCAAGTTGTTTACTGCTTGTAGTCCTTCCTGGTGGGGAATAACAGTGTAGAGGCTCGTCACATCAAGTGTGACAAGCAGGTCATCCTCTTCAAGGGGTGGTAATTCTTTGATACTTTGCAGCAATGCCTGTGAATCAAGAAGGAATGACTAATAACCCGACATATATGTATACACATCTATTGAAGTTGAAGAAAAGGGAGAGAGACCTGACTCTACATGGAACTTATTTTTCCGAATATTATAGGAAAAACTATGTACCAAGGGGATTCCGTATAAAGAACATACCCACGTTTGTACGGAACAATAAGGCATTCTGTGAACGCTGGTGTAGCATTTTGAACAAATGTTCACATGATCTCATACTCCTAGTGGTACAGGAGGTGGGTCGACTACTGCAAGAAACCAGAGTCAAGATTAAGAAATATGAAGGCCAGAATCTACATAAACTGCAACTTGATACTACAGAAGACTGGCTCAAGAAACTGAATGAACAGGTGAAAGCATACGAAAAAGAGCTTATTGACTTTAAGAACAATAAACCGGAGGCGGTCACTAATGACTACAGGGACAAAAGAGTGTACCTATGGTTGAACCCAAAACCGGAGCGACGCCAGGACCAGGGGGGTAGGCAGAAGAGATTCTACTATAGAAAACCCAAGAACCTACAAACAGTGTACAGTTCAGGATCTGCTTCAGAGGGAGAAAATGCCCCACAACCTAAAAACAATATGGTAACTGAGGCCCAAGGGGTAGTTACACGTTCAAAAAACGGGGGAAGGCCGAGACCCCACCCCAGACGTGAGGGGGTACAAAGCAAAAACCGCCCAGACCCCCGCGGTAATGAAGGACAACATCGTGATCAACCTCAGTTCTTACACGCTCTCGTATACGGAAACTGACATTTTGAATAAGGGTCTATCTTTCATCCCAACACAGAGAAAAGATGATTTTGAACTATATGTTGACCTACAGAAATTTCAACGTAACATGAGACTGAGGGAATTCTTTCCTACAAAACAGGAAATGGACCAACCACTGAGAGCACCATCGAAATTTTACCCTGTCAGTAACAACGCCGGCATAAAAACCTTTGCAAGGCTTATGCAGTCCGAGATGAATGCTACCATCAGCAAAGTGAACACTACAACACATAATAACCTCAGTGGTATTGAAAGACTTGCATTGAAGAAGTTGACTCGGCAAACCAACATTGTGATCCGCCAGGCGGACAAGGGGGGTGCGATTGTTCTAAAAAACTATGAGGACTATAAGGAGGAAATTATGAAACAATTGAATGGCACTGAAACTTACACAAGTCTCAAAGCGGATCCTGTTAAAAGCTTTAAGGCAAGGATTGATACCTACTTGACTGCTGTCTTCAATGAAGGCTACCTGGACAAAATGACATTGGATTACTTGATTACGTTGTTTCCTAGAACCCCGGTACTGTATACCTTGACGAAAGTTCCCAAAAGTCTGATCTCACCTCCAGGTTGACCCATTGTGTCGGCAATAGGGTCAATTCTACAGCCCATTGCAACATACCTTGACAGACTACTGCAACCGGTGGTGAGGAATATGGAATAATTCCTTCTTGTTTCACAGGCATTGCTGCAGAGTATCAAAGAATTACCACCCCACGAGGAGGATGACCAGCCTCTACACTGTTATTCCCCACCAGGAGGGACTACAAGCAGTAAACAGACAGCTTGGCAAGTATCCATATATAGGACCCCCTGTGGAGATTGTAATTAATCTACTGGAATTCTGTCTCACTATGAACTACTTCCGTTTTGAACACCACTTTTATCTACAGAAAACGGGGACAGTGATGGGGTCCAATGTGGCCCCATCATACGCTAACTTGTATATGGCGGAATTTGAAACCAATGATACGGAATTATTCAATGAACGCATATTATTCTACAGATGTTACATCAATGACTTGGTGTTAATCTGGAGAGGAAACAGCAACATTGGACGTATGGTTTCAGAGCCTGAACAATGCCAATCCGGCAAGTTCAAAATGGAGACACATGACAGAATGAATTACTTTCCGGACCTGCAGCTATATAAGGATGGAAGCCTTTTGAAGAGTACACTCTACAGAAAGGAGACAGATAGGAACTCCCTGCTCTCATTCATTAGTGGTCATCCACCATCGCTCAAGAGATCCCTGCCTAAATCCCAATTTAAAAGGGTCCAAAGAAACAACTCGGATGAGGAGAGAGCCATACAGCAGATGGAGGAAATGTATAAAAGATTCCAGGAGAGAGGATATCCCTCTAGGATCCTTGACCAACAGTTAATGGAATTAGACACCCTCAAAACTTGTGGACTACAGGAACAACTCACTTTTGTAACCACCTACACAAGTGATAAATCAAGTCTTAGAGATTCTTTTAATAAGCACTGGGACATCGTGAAGAGTGATCCAGTGCTACCATTTAGAAATATGACACCACCATGCATGGGCTTTCGTAGAGGGACATCATTAAGGGACATGCTGGTCAAGACGGACCCCGTCCTTGTTACCAGAAGAAATCCTGGTTGGAGAAAATGAAACCAGGTTGCTTCAGATGTCTTGGCTGCACCACCTGCAGTGCCTTACAGACAGGGCCTTACTTCACTCATCCCTCCAAGAAGATGAAGTACAAGCATAGATACCGGCTGACGTGCACAACCACATACATTGTGTACCTACTCCACTGCACTTGTGGCCTGTTTTACGTTGGTAAAATGACGGATGACTTTAGGACACAAATGGCCAACCACAGGTCTTTGATACGTGTTGCCATTCCGAAGGGAACATCGGACCAACCTGTGGCAAGACATTTTGTCCAAAAAGGACATACGGTGATCGATTTGAAATACACCATCATCGACCATGTACCACCGTTATCCAGAGGTGGGGACAAAGGGAACATTATTCTTCAAAGAGAAGCTAGGTGGACCCACAGATTGGGCACTAAATGTTCATCTAGACTGGTATTGCTTTCTGTAAATGCACTGCAACTGTGCTTTTGTGATATGTGCATGTTATTTAGATCTATGACCTAGCCAGACCCTCTATACATTGTTGCATTATTTTCATTTTTGTTTAGTAGTATTGATTTATTTTTATCAGTTAGTATTTATTATGTTGTACTTGAAATGGTATTTGGTGATCTGAGTTGATATGACTTCCATGACTCACTTGGGCAAGTATAGGCTGCACTAATATGTCATGTAGTGCGTTACCGTGGATGGTATTTTTCATTGGATTCTGGGGACACTTCCTCCGGATCAGCCCCTTGCTATACTTTAGTATCAAACTCTATGGTCTCAATTGAGCATGTCATGATCACTTAGTCTAACGACTGGGGGTCTGATAATTAGCCTATAAGATTACCATCTGTTCACATAGTCCTATTGTGGAGTCCTGCCCCCTGATTGGCCCCCTATGACATGCCTCTTCACCGGACTTAGTCTAATGATTTGGTGTCGGATAGCCTATATAATTACCCTCTGTTCACATAGACTTTTTACACTGTTTGTATGTATTGCAGATCATGGATCTGGGGCCATACAACGCACTGTGTAATCTAGCCCCTTTATTGGCTCACAATGACACACCTCCATGCTGGGCAATGTTCGGCTGCGCTGAGAACGCTGAGACTCTTGCAGCACAGCACTTGAGGTTGGAATTGCGGACCAGCCGCATGGCTTGTTTACTTACCAATGACCAGCTCTGTTACTATATACTATTTATTCGATACTGCTACGTTATATTAAGCTTTTGCTTTGTTTTACGGTATGCTATTTGGTTCTCATATTGTGATGTATGTCTTGGATGCTTTGCTCCTGTACTGTTAGACTCGCTATTTGCAGGTATTACAGTGCGTGTCTTTGGGGCAATACCATGCACTATGTAATCTAGCCCCTTAATTGGCTCACAATGACACACCTCCATACCAGACATTTTTGGGCTGCACTGAGAATGCTGAGATTTTTGCAGCACAGCACTTGAGGTTGGAATTGCGTACCAGCCATACGGCTTGTTTACCTTACAAGGACCAGCTCTGTTGTTATACATCTGATGCTGCTACGGTATATTCAGCATTTCTTTTGTTTGGATCTACTGTATTGTATTTTATTTATGTTATTTGGTTCTCATATTGTGCTATATGGGTCCCTGGGTGTTTGGCTCTTTTGACTTGGGGGTTTGGCGCTGCTCTGTGTTTTATACTGCTAATTAGCCATATTATGCCTTACCCTGGTTTGGGGGCCGTTGTTGTTTGGTATGGTTGCTATGGCAACCATCCGCCGGCCATAATTAGCGTACTGGCTTATTAGGTATTAATATTATAATCACCTTGGGGCTTTTTCTATCCTTTTTCGATCTATCTGGAGTTTTGCTATGCATATATTGTACCATGTGGTTCTTTCTTTAAAATAGGGTATTTGGTGTTCACTTTTAGTTAATATGTTTATGTATTGATAAGATTAGGTAGTCACACACACACTGGGAGCACAGTGGGGCTCTTCGCCTGATTGCTGATAGTGTGAGTGGCATCACAGGTGATTACCTGGAACTGTATCACTTAGGTTAGTTTATAAGGCACAGGGGTAAGTAGGTTGTGCATTGTTATTTTGAATTGTCTGACGAAGGGGGTAACGCCCCAAAACGTTACATTAAAAGGTAACTTTGGATAGATATATATATATATATATATATATATATATATATATATATATATATATATATATATATATATACCGATTGTCATTAGCTCACCCATGTATTCAGTTAGAAACCAGTAGTGCATTGCTGCTCCTTCAACAAATGATACCAAGTGAATGAAGTAATCTGGAAAGTTGTTTAAAATTGTATGTTCTACCTAAATCATGAAGAAAAAAATATATTTTTCTCTATATTACAATGTACGGTTGCCTTTTTATACAATATTTGCAAAAAACTTTGCCAGACTAATATTTATGTGACCACCATCAAAATGTCTTGTATGTGGTGAGATACTTTCAAATGGTATTAAAAAGGTACATGAAACCCCAATTTTTTTACTATCAAATTTGACAGCACACCTCTGGCTCTCTCAGCACACAGTTATATGTAGAAATGATAAATTGGTAATATGGACTTTACAAACTGCCTATATGTGTTCACTACAGACTTTTTCCTTAATATAAGGAGAGTCCACGGCATCATTCCTTACTGTTGGGAAATACTGAACCTAGCCACCAGGAGGCGGCAAAGACACCCCAGCCAAAGGCTTAAAATACCTCTCCCACTTCCTCCATCCCCCAGTCATTCTTTGCCTTTCGTCACAGGAGGATGGCAGAGAAGTGTCAGAAGATTTCGGAGTTGTTCCTTATTCCAAGCACCAGAGTAGAATTCCTGGGTACTATAATAGATCAATATCCATGAGGATTTTTCTAACCGACCAGAGACATTGCAAGCTAGCTTCGGCATGTCTTGCCCTCCGGACCTCCTTAAGGCCATCTGTGGCTCAGTGTATGGAGGTAATTGCTCTCATGGTGTCCAGCATGGACATCATTCCCTTTGCCAGGTTCTGTCTCAGACCAATACAACTGTGCATACTGAGACAGTGGAACGGTGATCATAAAGATCTGTCTCAACAGATTTCCCTGGACAGCCAGCCAGGAGTCGAGATAATCGCTCTCTTGGTGGCTCTGTCCAGAACATCTGTCCCGAGGGACATCCTTTCTAAGACCTTCCTGGGAGATTGTGACTACGGATGCGAGTTGCTCAGGATGGGGAGCTGTTTGGGGTGTCAAGAATGCACAGGGCCTGTGGGCCTGTGGTCTCAGGAGGAACGCTCCCTCCCGATCAACATTCTGGAACATCGAGCAATCTACAATGTTTTTAAGGCTTGGCCTCTTCTGGGTTTGTCCCAGTTTATCAGATTCCAATCAGACAATATAACTTCAGTTGCTTACATCAACCATCAGGGGGGAACGAGAAGCTCCCTAGCAGTGAGGAAAGTATCTCTGATTCTGGAGTGGGCGGAGGCCCACAGCTGTTCACTGTCAGCAATCCACATTCCGGTGTGGGCAACTGGGAAGTGGATTTTCTCAGCAGACAATCCTTTCATCCAGGAGAATGGTCTCTCCATCCCGATGTGTTTGCGGAGATATGCAGTATGTGGGGGACGCCAGAGATAGATCTCATGGTGTCTCGTCTCAATACCAAGCTACCCAGATATGGGTCGAGGTCCAGGGATCCTCAGGCGTAGCTAATAGATGCATTAGCAGTGCCTTGGAGGTTCAGTCTAATCTACCTTTTTCCGCCGTTACCACTCCTTCCTCGGATAGTGGCCTGCATCAAGCAGGAGCAGGCGTGGGTAATACTGATTGCTCCATCGTGACCGCGAAGGACGTGGTTCGCAGATCTAGTGAGGATGTCATCTTCTCCATGGAAGTTACCTGGTCGCAGGGATCTGCTGGAACAGGGTCCTTTTGTTCATCAAAATCTAGATTCTCTGAGGCTTACTGCTGGGAGATTGAACGCTTAGTCCTTGCCAAGAAAGGGTTTTCTGAGAGAGTTATTGATACTCTCATTCAAGCTCGTAAGCCGGTTACTCGTCGCATCTATCATAAGGTGTGGAGAACCTACTTATTCTGGTGTGAAGAGTGTGGCTTTCCTTGGCATAAAGTTAAAGGGACACTGAACCCAAATTTTTTATTTCATGAATCAGATAGAGCATGCACTTTTAAGCAACTTTCTAATTTACTTCTATTATCAATTATTCTTCCTTCTCTTGCTATCTTTATTTGAAAAAGAAGGCATCTAAGCTAAGGAGCCAGAAAATGTTTGGTTTCAGAACCATGGACAGCACTGGTTTATTGGTGCTGTCCAATCAGCAAGGACAACAACCCAGGTTGTTCACCAAAAATGGGCCGACATCTAAACTTACATTTTTGCTTTTCAAATAAACATACTAAGAGAATGAAGAAAATTTGATAATAGGAGTAAATTAGAAAGTTGCTACAAATTGCATGCTCTATCTGAATCACAAAAGAAAAAATGTGGGTACAGTGTCCCTTTAAGGTTACCAGGATTCTATTTCTCCAAGATGGACTGGAGACGGGTCTTTCGGCCAGTTCCCTGAGCTTCCAGATGTTCAGTCTTTTGTTAAGGCTCTGATTAGGATCAGACCTGTGTTCAGATCTTCGGCTCCCCCTTGGAGTCTGAATCTGGTTCTTAAAGTTTTGCAACGGGGTCCGTTTGAGCCTATGAATGAAATTGACAATAAGTTGTTGTCCTGGAAGGTTCTTTTTCTACTGGCTATTGCTTTGGCGCGCAGAGTATCTGAAATTGCCTCCTTGCAATGTGAGCCTCCTTATCTGGTGTTCCTTTCGGATAAGGTTGTCCTGCGTACTAAGTTAGGGTTTCTCCCTAAAGTCGCGTCAGACCGCAACATCAATCAAGAGATTGTGGTTCCTTCTTTGTGTCCTAATCATTTTTCTTCGAAGGAACGTTTACTTCATAATTTGGACGTGGTTCGTGCCTTGAAGTTTTATCTTTAGGCTACTAAGGATTTTAGACAAACTTCTTCCTTGTTTTTGGCATATACTGGGAAGCGTAGGGGTCAGAAGGTCTCTAAATTCCTTATCTTTTTGGTTGAGAAGTCTTATCCGCTTATCTTATGAGACTGCGGGACATAGACCTCCTCAGGGAATTACGGCTCATTCTACTAGAGCAGTGGCTTCCTCTTGGGTCTTTAAGAACGAGGCCTCTATGGATCAGATTTGTAAGGCGGCTACTTGGTCCTGCTCTTTTTTTTTTTTGTTTGTCCCCATTCAGTGTCCCCTAGAGCTTGGGTATAAGTTTCCCAACAGTAAGGAATGATGCAGTGGACTCTCCTTATATCAAGACGGTAAACATAAATTATGCTTACCAGATAATTTCATTTATTTCTGTATAAGGAGAGTCCATGGCCCCCGCCCATGTTCTCCGATGGGCCGCCCCCTAAATTATATGTTTCTTCTGGCACCATTTATACCCTGATATTTCTCCTACTTTTCCTTGTTCCCTCTGCAGAATGACTGGGGGATGGGGGAAGTGGAAGAGGTATTTAAGCCTTTGGCTGGGGTGTCTTTGCCTCCTCCTGGTGGCCAGGTTCAGTATTTCCCAACAGTAAGGAATGATGCCGTGGACTCTCCTTATACAGAAGGAAATTAAATTATCTGGTAAGCATAATTTACGTTTTGTTTTTTTGTCTATTTCACTGACATTTTGAACCATGTTTCTTTTAAACATCTTTTGCTTTGAATGTCCATGAGAAGTAGTGTTCTATGCATAGTTATGCTGATTCTGGACGTCTTTTGTTAAACTGTAAGCGAGGAAATTATTTCATAAAGCCTCATATGTATAATTTTTACTTCATTTGTGTTAACATCATTAGTCCATTTGCATCTCTTCACGTTGGATTCTCTTGAAGTGTGAATCATGATCTACTTGAAAAGATGCACCTGCTCAAATACATGGTTTGTAAGTGTTTCGTTTTTCAGATTTACCAATTGCCTATTTTATTGCTGTCCGTGCATCCTAATTAAAGTATGATTATTTTCAAAAGCCTTTTTTGAAGACCAAAATGATGCCAAACATTAAATCTGTTCACTTCTGTCATATTTAATATTTAGAAAAAAATGTGCATGCTATTACAGCTTTACAAAACCTCAATTTTTAAACTGCTGATCTGCATTTTTTTTTAAAATTTAATTAACCATTTTTTTTCCAACAGTTGAATGCAAATGTGAATCTTCCTTCTGGAGAAAACTACAATTTGAAAATGTGTCTTCTTCATTCTATCATACCTGATCACAGTACTTTTAAAGTTTTTTCAACAAAGGTGAGTTGCTTGTGTGTATTGCTTTATTAAATAGACTTTCTCTTGTTAAGTGTGTTCAGTCCACGGGTCATCCATTACTTATGGGATATATTCTCCTTCCCAACAGGAAGTTGCAAGAGGATCACCCAAGCAGAGCTGCTATATAGCTCCTCCCCTCACATGTCATACCCAGTCATTCTCTTGCAACCCTCAACAAAGAAGGTCGCGAGAGGAGTTGGAGTTTTTACTTAATTATTCTTCAATCAAAAGTTTGTTATTTTAAAATGACACCGAAGTGTGCCGTTTTTTGTATCTCAGGCAGTATTTGGAGAAGAATCTGCCTGCGTTTTTCTATGATCTTAGTAGACGTAACTAAGATCCGCTGGCTGTTCTCGACATTCTGAGGAGTAGGGTAACTTCAGAAAGAGGGGAATAGCATGCGGGGTCCCCCCAAATGAGGTATGTGCAGTACATTATTTTCTGGGAATGGAATTGACTAAGAAAATACTGCTGTTACCCACATGATGTAAGTACAGCCTTAAATGCAGTAGTAGCGACTGGTATCAGGCTGATAAATGTATGCGCAGTTGAGTTATTTTCTAGGGACTAGAATTTGACTGAGAAAATACTGTTAATACTGAAATAATGTTTAAGCCTTACCTGCAGTGGAAGCAACTGGTAGCAGGCTTAGTGATAACTTTGCATGACATTCAAATTGTTGTTTTTAAAAACGTTTACTGGCATGTTATTCGTTTTGTGAGGTACTTTGGTGATAAATCTTTTTGGGCATGATTTTTTTCCACATGGCTAACGTATTTTCTGCATAGAAACCGTTATTTCAGGTCTCCCACTGTTGTAATATGAGTGGGAGGGAACTTGTTTTAGCGCCTTGTTGCGCAGTTAAAATTCTAGCACAGTCTTCCTGTTTCTTCCTCCTTGATCCAGGACGTCTCTAGAGAGCTCAGGGGTCTTCAAAATTCGTTTTTGAGGGAGGTAATCAGTCACAGCAGATCTGTGACAGTGTGTTTGACTGTGATAAAAGCGTTAAATCTTAATTTGATATCCGTTTTTGGGTATTGAGGGGTTAATCATCCTTTTGCTAATGGGTGCAAACCTCTGCTAATTAATACATTTCTCGTTAAGAATTGTTCACTATAACTGAATTAGTTTTCTTTGTTATTCAACTGTGTTTTTAAAAGCGCTGCAGCGTTTTTTATATTGCTTGTAAACTTATTGAAAGTGATTTCCAAGCTTGTTAGCTTCATTGCTAGTCTGTTTAAACATGTCTGATACAGAGGAATCTGCTTGTTCATTATGTTCAAAAGCCGATGTGGAGCCCAATAGAAATATGTGTACCAATTGTATTGATATTACTTTGAATAAAAGTCAATCTGTACCGATAAAGAAATTATCACCAGACAACGAGGGGGAAGTTATGCCGTCTAACTCTCCTCACGTGTCAGTACCTGCGTCTCCCGCTCGGGAGGTGCGTAAGATTGAGGCGCCAAGTACATCAAGGCCCTTACAAATCACTTTACATGATATGGCTAATGTTATGAAAGAAGTATTATACAATATGCCCGAATTAAGAGGCAAGCGCGATAGCTCTGAGTTAAGGACAGAGCGCGCTGATGACACGAGAGCCATGTCAGATACTGCGTCACAATTTGCAGAACATGAGGACGGTGAGCTTCATTCTGTCGGTGACGGTTCTGATCCGGGGAGACCGGATTCAGAAATTTCAAATTTTAAATTTAAGCTTGAGAACCTCCGCGTGTTACTAGGGGAGGTGTTAGCGGCTCTGAATGATTGCGACACGGTGGCAATCCCAGAGAAATTATGTAGGTTGGATAGATACTATGCGGTACCGGTGTGTACTGACGTTTTTCCTATACCAAAAAGGCTTACAGAAATTATTAGTAAGGAGTGGGATAGACCCGGTGTGCCCTTTTCCCCTCCTCCGATATTTAGAAAAATGTTCCCTATAGACGCCACCACACGAGACTTATGGCAGACGGTCCCTAAGGTGGAGGGAGCAGTTTCTACTTTAGCCAAGCGTACCACTATCCCGGTGGAGGATAGCTGTGCTTTCTCAGATCCAATGGATAAAAAATTAGAGGGTTACCTTAAGAAAATGTTTGTTCAACAAGGTTTTATATTGCAGCCTCTTGCATGCATTGCGCCTGTCACGGCTGCAGCGGCATTCTGGTTTGAGTCTCTGGAAGAGGCGATTCGCACAGCACAATTGGATGAGACTTTGAGCAAAGTTAGAACGCTTAAACTGGCTAATGCGTTTGTTTCGGATGCTGTAGTGCATTTAACCAAACTTACGGCTAAAAATTCCGGATTCGCCATACAGGCGCGCAGGGCGCTATGGCTTAAATCCTGGTCAGCAGATGTAACTTCTAAGTCTAAACTACTTAACATTCCTTTCAAAGGGCAGACCTTATTCGGGCTCGGCTTGAAGGAAATTATTGCTGACATTACGGGAGGTAAGGGCCACACCCTTCCTTAGGACAGGGCCAAATCAAAGGCCAAACAGTCAAATTTCGGTGCCTTTTGTAACTTCAAGGCAGGAGCAGCATCAACTTCCTCCGCTCCAAAACAGGAAGGAACTACTGCTAGTTACAGACAGGGTTGGAAAGGCAACCAGTCATGGAACAAGGGCAAGCAGGCCAGAAAGCCTACTTCCGCCCCTAAGACAGCATGAAGACAGGGCCCCCTTTCCGGAGACGGATCTAGTGGGGGGCAGACTTTCTCTCTTCGCCCAGGCTTGGGCAAGAGATGTACAGGATCCCTGGACGTTGGAGATTATATCTCAGGGATACCTTCTGGATTTCAAAACTTCTCCTCCAAAAGGGAGGTTTCATCTGTCAAGGTTATCAACAAACCTAGTAAAGAAAGAGGCATTTCTACAATGTGTACAAGACCTCTTAGTGATGGGAGTGATCCACCCAGTTCCGCAAACGGAACGAGGACAAGGGTTTTACTCAAATCTATTGGTGGTTCCCAAAAAAGAGGGAACCTTCAGACCAATCTTAGACTTAAAAATCTTAAACAAATTCCTAAGGGTTCCATCGTTCAAGATGGAAACCATTCGGACCATCCTGCCCATGATCCAAGAGGGTCAATATATGACCACAGTGGACTTAAAGGATGCCTACCTTCACATACCGATTCACAAAGATCATTATCGGTACCTAAGATTTGCCTTTCTAGACAGGCATTACCAGTTTTTAGCTCTTCCCTTCGGGTTAGCTACGGCCCCGAGAATTTTTACAAAGGTTCTGGGCTCACTTCTGGCGGTACTAAGACCACGAGGCATAGCGGTGGCTCCGTACCTAGACGACATTCTGATTCAAGCGTCAAGTTTTCAAAATGCGAAGTCTCATACAGAGATAGTTCTAGCATTTCTGAGGTCGCATGGGTGGAAAGTGAAGGTGGAAAAGAGTTCTCTGTTACCGCTCACAAGGGTTCCTTTTCTAGGGACTCTTATAGATTCTGTAGAGATGAAGATTTACCTGACGGAGTCCAGGTTATCAAAGATTCTCAATGCTTGCCGTGCCCTTCACTCCACTCCAAGCCCATCAGTAGCTCAGTGTATGGAGGTAATCGGCTTGATGGTCGCCGCAATGGACATAGTGCCATTTGCTCGCCTGCATCTCAGACCGCTGCAACTATGCATGCTAAGTCAGTGGAACGGGGATTACTCAGATCTGTCCCCTTTGCTAAATCTGGACCAGGAGACCAGAGATTCTCTTCTCTGGTGGTTGTCACGGGTTCATCTGTCCGAAGGAATGACCTTTCGCAGACCAGATTGGACGATTGTAACAACAGATGCCAGCCTTCTAGGCTGGGGAGCAGTCTGGAACTCCCTGAAGGCTCAGGGATCGTGGACTCAGGAGGAGAAACTCCTACCAATCAACATTCTAGAATTAAGAGCAATATTCAATGCTCTTCTAGCTTGGCCTCAGTTAGCAACACTGAGGTTCATCAGGTTTCAGTCGGACAACATCACGACTGTGGCTTACATCAATCATCAAGGGGGAACCAGGAGTTCCCTAGCGATGTTGGAAGTCTCGAAGATAATTCGCTGGGCAGAGTCACACTCTTGCCACCTGTCAGCGATCTACATCCCAGGTGTGGAGAACTGGGAAGCGGATTTTCTAAGTCGCCAGACTTTTCATCCGGGGGAGTGGGAACTACACCCGGAGGTATTTGCTCAACTGATTCGTCGTTGGGGCAAACCGGATCTGGATCTTATGGCATCTCGCCAGAAAGCCAAGCTTCCTCGTTACGGATCCAGGTCCAGGGACCCAGGAGCGCTGCTGGTAGATGCACTTGCAGCCCCTTGGGTTTTCAACATAGCTTATGTGTTTCCACCTTTTCCGTTGCTACCTCGACTGATTGCCAGGATCAAACAGGAGAGAGCATCGGTGATTCTGATAGCGCCTGCGTGGCCACGCAGGACCTGGTATGCAGACCTAGTGGACATGTCGTCCTGTCCACCATGGTCTCTACCTCTGAGGCAGGACCTTCTAATTCAGGGTCCTTTCAACCATCCAAACCTAATTTCTCTGAGGCTGACTGCTTGGAGATTGAACGCTTGATTCTATCAAAGCGTGGGTTTTCGGATTCGGTTATTGATACAGGCTCGAAAACCTGTTACCAGAAAAATTTACCATAAGATATGGCGTAAATATTTATATTGGTGTGAATCCAAGAGTTACTCATGGAGTAAGGTTAGGATTCCTAGGATATTGGCTTTTCTACAAGAGGGTTTAGAAAAGGGCTTATCCGCTAGTTCACTAAAGGGACAGATTTCTGCTCTGTCTTTTCTTTTACACAAGCGTCTGGCAGGGAATCCAGACGTCCAGGCTTTTTGTCAGGCTTTGGCTAGGATTTAGCCTGTGTTTAAGGCTATTGCTCCTCCGTGGAGCTTAAACTTGGTTCTTAAAGTTCTTCAGGGTGTTCCGTTTGAACCCCTTCATTCCATCGATATTAAGCTTTTATCTTGGAAAGTTCTGTTTTTGATGGCTATTTCCTCGGCTCAAAGAGTCTCGGAGTTATCTGCCTTACATTGTGATTCTCCTTATCTGATCTTTCATTCAGACAAGGTAGTCCTGCGTACTAAACCTGGGTTTTTGCCTAAGGTTGTTTCTAACAGGAATATCAATCAAGAGATTGTTGTTCCATCTTTGTGTCCTAATCCTTCTTCAAAGAAGGAACGTCTTTTGCATAATCTAGACGTGGTCCGTGCCCTGAAGTTCTACTTACAGGCAACTAAAGATTTTCGACAAACTTCTTCCCTGTTTGTCGTTTACTCTGGACAGAGGAGAGGTCAAAAGGCTTCGGCTACCTCTCTCTCTTTTTGGCTTCGTAGCATAATACGTTTAGCCTATGAGACTGCTGGACAGCAGCCTCCTGAAAGAATTACAGCTCATTCCACTAGAGCTGTGGCTTCCACTTGGGCCTTTAAAAATGAGGCCTCTGTTGAACAGATTTGCAAGGCTGCAACTTGGTCTTCACTTCATACTTTTTCCAAATTTGACACTTTTGCTTCTTCGGAGGCTGTTTTTGGGAGAAAGGTTCTACAGGCAGTGGTTCCTTCTGTTTAATGTTCCTGCCTTGTCCCTCCCTTCACCCGTGTACTTTAGCTTTGGTATTGGTATCCCATAAGTAATGGATGACCCGTGGACTGAACACACTTAACAAGAGAAAACATAATTTATGCTTACCTGATAAATTTATTTCTCTTGTAGTGTGTTCAGTTCACGGCCCGCCCTGTCTTTTTGAGGCAGGTTCTAGATTCTAAATTTTAAATTATAACTCCAGTCACCACTGCACCCTATAGTTTCTCCTTTCTCGTCTTGTTTCGGTCGAATGACTGGATATGACATGTGAGGGGAGGAGCTATATAGCAGCTCTGCTTGGGTGATCCTCTTGCAACTTTCTGTTGGGAAGGAGAATATATCCCATAAGTAATGGATGACCCGTGGACTGAACACACTACAAGAGAAATAAATTTATCAGGTAAGCATAAATTATGTTTTTCAATACCATTTTTAGAGTGATAGAAAAACTCTGCTATTATACGTATATCATTGTTCTGTGGAAAACGTGAAGGGAAAAAAATGTAAGGATGAAGAATACTAGGCTGAAATGTGAGAAAATCTGAATAGCTATAACCTTTTCATCCTTTTGAGGTCATAAGTTTATTTAAATGGTTTTGGCATTTATAACTCTGCAGACTACCAAATATCTTGACTGCTTCCATGCATAGATAACTTTAACTGGGGAGATAGTTGCTGGAATTTTCAGGATGATTTGTGACTAATGAAAAGTCTATTTAATCATAAAAATCTAGTACAACAAGTGAATCTGTTCCTTATATGCTTTTTAGACACAAAGTTTCCAAAAAAAATTTTTTATGGAAAGATAAATGTTAGATCAAAAGGTTATTATAATGTTGAAATCTTTGAGTTGCTATTTTATTTAAAGTAGTGAAGACATAAAAGTACCTCATTATAAAAAAAACAAACAAAAACAATTCAATGATGTAGAGACCTGAACATTGTTGTTCATAAAAGAATAAACTATGCAGTTTAACAGTTAATTTGTTTTAACCATCTACCCTGTAATCTGTATAATTAAAGAAACTGCCTAAAATGAGCAAAACCCGCTGCTAACCCTATTTGTGCTTGTGGCTAGGAATGGCATACTACGTCACTGGACGACTCACACCGTCCAGACTGTCCCTCAGTTTAAACGGGGGTATACAGACTGTTATTTACTGAACAATTTGACGTAAAATTGGACGTTGAACGCAGATTACAACCGTTCTTGAACAAATGGGAACCCTTCTTGCTAAAACAGAACACAGCAATACTAAAACAAGTCCTAGGCCCCTTTGCTCAGACAGAACTACTGCTTTCAGAGTCATTTAGAGGTAATTGGCTAATGCTATATGAGACTGAAGAGAATGAGAGAGATAGGGAAGGGTGCGAAATACTGCTGACACACCTGCTGACTTAATACGGGAGGGGGTTGAGCCACTTTGATTGGAAAATAAAGAACTGATGGGGTGGGGGAGGGGTGAGAGACAGAGGCAGAATGGTGCTGCTGTGGCGGGCTGTTCCCCTCTACATTCCTTTTGATTTGATACAGATCTTTGTAATCTTTATTTGAATCTTCTTGACTACCCTTGTTAATAAAAAGAATTTTAAAAAAAAATTAATTTTTTTTTAGCAAAACCCACCCCTTCTGTGCTGTCCCCATAAAAAGACAAGGGCATGTCAGCCAATCAGCAGCTGCTCTGGATCTTCTATTTCACTGTTTTTAATCCAAACTTTATTTTGAGGGGGAAAAAAGTACTTAATTTGCAAATTATGTTCAAATGTGTGAAATGTTTACAGCATATCAGATACTACTTGATATAATCTGGAGTATCTGAGGTAATGTGAATAAGTCATGGAAACACAAGGATACAAGGACATCAAACACTAAATACATGTCACACACCTCCCTTTGTTTATGTGTGCTGCCATTTTGGAACCTAGGTTACATGTTCGGTATCTGAAGGAGAGTTGCTGCACATGTGCAAACACGTCATAACTAGAATTCAGTGAAAGCTAGATTTCAACATGGTGGCACCCATGACTAGAGGGAGGTGTGGAATGACCACAATACTATATTTATAAAATGTATTTACTGCTAATGGTCTCTTTAACAATTCAGGGATACATTGTAATCACTATTTTGTAGATGATAAACTGACTGTGCCTGGCATATACTGTAGTGTTAAGGTTTGGTCCATTGAAACATTTGGCATTTTGTAATATATTTGTGTGAAATGTTTACAAAATGCAAAAGTATCAGTGCTTGCAAAAATCTGCATGAAGAGCTCCACTGATGGGGTTGCTTGGAAAAAGACTTTGGAAGGAACAAATATCACAAACAGCGTTTACAGGTATGAACTGAAATCCCATACACATTTTAGATTAAATATAGTAGTCAACATAATTTAGAAAGCTAAAATTAGGGTTTACCAGTACAACGGGTCTTCCCTGTTCTCTTAGTTGTTTAACCCCTTAAGGACTAAGGTTTTTCTCTGTTTATGTGCTTAAATAACAACAAGCAATTTTTGGCATTTTTGCTCACTATTGGTTTCACCTTAAAGGGATAGTCTCGACATTTTTTTCTTCACATAGAGCATGCAACTTTCTAATTTACTCCTTTTATCAATTTTTCTTCATTCTCTTGGTATCTTTATTTGAAAAATCAGGAATGTAAGCATAGGAGACGGCCCATTTTTTGTTTAGCACCTGCGTAGCACTTGCTGATTGGTGGCTACATTTAGACATTAGCCATTGGCTGCACACTCTAGTGACTTATTTATAACTGTCCCTAATTGGCTACAGCAGAGAAAGTAACCTAAGTTACAACATGACAGCTCCCATTGTTTTATAGACATTAAAACTTTACACTTATTTTATCACTAAACAACTAATAAAATTTTATAAAATACGTTGAAATGTTCTCAGACTAATCTTTTTTTTGAATGCATCATATCTAGCATTTATTTAGTGTTTAATGTCGCTTGTAACTAGAGCACAGGTGAAATAATCAGCTGATGGGTGAAATTATTAATTCAAATGTGCTCTAGTTAAAGGGTCAGTAAACTTACAAAATAATGTTATATAATTCTGCACATAGTGCAGAATTATAAAACATTGTCTTAGCAACAGCTTTCAAAAACAAAGGATTTTAGCTGTCAAAGTTGCACTTATCTGTTCTCCTCTCCATGATCTTCTGATTAGGTCTTCTTTTTCAAAAGCTCTTCGTGGGTGCGCTGTCTAATCACAGCGCGCTCGATCATGCTATTGAACTGAATGTAGCTCGCTCCCTCTCTGGTCTGGTAGTGGGAGGGCGCTATATACAGTTCTAATCTCAGCGCGCCCTATCGCTTTTGGAAAAGAAGACCTAATCAGAAGATCATGGAGAGTAGAATAGGTAAGTGCAACTTTGACAGCTAAAATCCTTTGATTTTGAAAGCTGTCGCTAAATAATGTTTTTGTAAGTGCAGAATTATATAATATTGTTTTGTAAGTTTATTGTCCCTTTAAGATATAATGAATATCTGGCCTGTTAAGGGTCCTGAGAAAACACTGCAGTAGAGCATTGCTGCTCTGTGGCCGCCTTTTAACTATGCATTTAAGCATTTTGCAGGGGTTAAATGGACAGTCTAGTCAAAATTTAAGTTTCATGATTCAGATAGGGCATATTATTCTAAACAACTTTCCAATTTACTTTTATCATCATTTTTGCTTTGTTTGCTTGGTATTCTTAGTTAAAAGCTAAACCTAGGCAGGCTCATATGCTAATTTTTTAGCCCTTGAAGGTTGCTCTTTTCTGAATGCATGTTGACAGTTTTTCACAACTAAAGGGCGTTCACGTTTGCCATATAGATAATCCCAGAGGCAGAACTTTTTTCATTTTCTGCAATGAGATTTTTTTAGTAAAAAATCTTCTGCAGTGTTCTGAGGAGCCAGTGTTACTGTGTTTTTTTGCCCTTACTCTGTGCATGAGGACAGGTTCATGTACAGCCTTGCTATTGTCTGCTGTACGTTCCCACAGTGTCAATCTGCCTGGGAACCTGCTCTACTGTACTGCTGGGGTCTATATGCTTATTTTGGAGGGGCTGCTGCTCCATGGTGATACTGCTGATGTATACTATATGCTTCCTAAAGGAGATATATATATATATATATATTTCTTTCATGTAATTAGCAAGAGTCCATGAGCTAGCTAGTGACGTATGGGATATACATTCCTACCAGGAGGGGCAAAGTTTCCCAAACCTTAAAATGCCTATAAATACACCCCTCACCACACCCACAATTCAGTTTTACAAACTTTGCCTCCTATGGAGGTGGTGAAGTAAGTTTGTGCTAGATTCTACGTTGATATGCGCTCCGCAGCAGGTTGGAGCCCGGTTTTCCTCTCAGCGTGCAGTGAATGTCAGAGGGATGTGAGGAGATTATTGCCTATTTTGAATGCAGTGATCTCCTTCTACGGGGTCTATTTCATAGGTTCTCTGTTATCGGTCGTAGAGATTCATCTCTTACCTCCCTTTTCAGATCGACGATATACTCTTATATATATACCATTACCTCTGCTGATTTTCGTTTCAGTACTGGTTTGGCTTTCTACAAACATGTAGATGAGTGTCCTGGGGTAAGTAAGTCTTATTTTCTGTGACACTCTAAGCTGTGGTTGGGCACTTTGTTTATAAAGTTCTAAATATATGTATTCAAACATTTATTTGCCTTGACTCAGGATGTTCAACATTCCTTATTTTCAGACAGTCAGTTTCATATTTGGTATAATGCACTTGAATCAATTATTTTTCTTACCTTAAAAATTTGACTTTTTTCTCTGTGGGCTGTTAGGCTCGCGGGGGCTGAAAATGCTTCGTTTTATTGCGTCATTCTTGGCGCAGACTTTTTTGGCGCAAAAAATCTTTTCTGTTTCAGGCGTCATACGTGTCGCCGGAAGTTGCGTCATTTTTGACGTTCTTTTGCGCCAACAATGTCGGCGTTCCGGACGTGGCGTCATTTTTGGCGCCAAAAAGCATTTAGGCGCCAAATTATGTGGGCGTCTTATTTGGCGCTAAAAAAATATGGGCGACGCTTTTGTCTCCACATTATTTCAGTCTCATTTTTCTTTGCTTCTGGTTGCTAGAAGCTTGTTCATTGGCATTTTTTCCCATTCCTGAAACTGTCATTTAAGGAATTTGATCAATTTTGCTTTATATGTTGTTTTTTCTCTTACATATTGCAAGATGTCTCACGTTGCATCTGAGTCAGAAGATACTTCAGGAAAATCGCTGTCTGGTGCTGGAACTACCAAAGCTAAGTGTATCTGCTGTAAACTTTTGGTAGCTATTCCTCCAGCTGTTGTTTGTATTAATTGTCATGACAAACTTGTTAATGCAGATAATATTTCCTTTAGTAATGTACCATTACCTGTTGCAGTTCCATCAACATCTAATGTTCAGAATGTTCCTGATAACATAAGAGATTTTGTTTCTGAATCCATCAAGAAGGCTATGTCTGTTATTCCTCCTTCTAGTAAACATAAAAAATCTTTTAAAACTTCTCTTTATACAGATGAATTTTTAAATGAACATCATCATTCTGATTCTAATGACTCTTCTGGTTCAGAGGATTCTGTCTCAGAGATTGATGCTGATAAATCTTCATATTTATTTAAAATGGAATTTATTCGTTCTTTACTTAAAGAAGTACTAATTGCTTTAGAAATTGAGGATTCTGGTCCTCTTGATACTAATTCTAAACGTTTAGATAAGGTCTTTAAATCTCCTGTGGTTATTCCAGAAGTTTTTCCTGTTCCTGGTGCTATTTCTGAAGTAATTTCCAGAGAATGGGATAAATTGGGTAATTAATTTACTCCTTCTAAACGTTTTAAGCAATTATATCCTGTGCCGTCTGACAGATTAGAATTTTGGGACAAAATCCCTAAGGTTGATGGGGCTATTTCTACCCTTGCTAAACGTACTACTATTCCTATGTCAGATGGTACTTCCTTTAAGGATCCTTTAGATAGGAAAATTGAATCCTTTCTAAGAAAAGCTTATCTGTGTTCAGGTAATCTTCTTAGACCTGCTATATCATTGGCTGATGTTGCTGCAGCTTCAACTTTTTGGTTGGAAACTTTAGCGCAACAAGTAACAGATCATGATTCTCATAATATTATTATTCTTCTTCAACATGCTAATAATTTTATCTGTGATGCCATTTTTGATATTATCAGAGTTGATGTCAGGTTTATGTCTCTAGCTATTTTAGCTAGAAGAGCTTTATGGCTTAAAACTTGGAATGCTGATATGTCTTCTAAATCGACTCTACTTTCCATTTCTTTCCAGGGTAACAAATTATTTGGTTCTCAGTTGGATTCTATTATTTCAACTGTTACTGGTGGGAAAGGAACTTTTTTACCACAGGATAAAAAATCTAAGGGTAAAAACAGGGCTAATAATAGTTTTCGTTCCTTTCGTTTCAACAAAGAACAAAAGCCTGATCCTTCATCCTCAGGAGCAGTTTCAGTTTGGAAACCATCTCCAGTCTGGAATAAATCCAAGCCTTCTAGAAAAGCAAAGCCAGCTTCTAAGTCCACATGAAGGTGCGGCCCTCATTCCAGCTCAGCTGGTAGGGGGCAAGTTACGTTTTTCAAAAACATTTGGATCAAATCTGTTCACAATCTTTGGATTCAGAACATTGTTTCAGAAGGGTACAGAATTGGTTTCAAGATAAGACCTCCTGCAAAGAGATTTTTTCTTTCCCGTGTCCCAGTAAATCCAGTGAAAGCTCAAGCATTTCTGAAATGTGTTTCAGATCTAGAGTTGGCTGGAGTAATTATGCCAGTTCCAGTTCTGGAACAGGGACTGGGGTTTTATTCGAATCTCTTCATTGTACCAAAGAAGGAGAATTCCTTCAGACCAGTTCTGGATCTAAAAATATTGAATCGTTGTGTAAGGATACCAATGTTCAAAATGGTAACTGTAAGGACTATCTTGCCTTTTGTTCAACAAGGGCATTATATGTCCACAATAGATTTACAGGATGCATATCTGCATATTCCGATTCATCCAGATCATTATCAGTTCCTGAGATTCTCTTTTCTGGACAAGCATTACCAGTTTGTGGCTCTGCCGTTTGGCCTAGCTACAGCTCCAAGAATTTTTACAAAGGTTCTCGGTGCCCTTCTGTCTGTAATCAGAGAACAGGTTATTGTGGTATTTCCTTATTTGGACGATATCTTGGTACTTGCTCAGTCTTTACATTTAGCAGAATCTCATATGAATCGACTTGTGTTGTTTCTTCAAGATCATGGTTGGAGGATCAATTCACTAAAAAGTTAATTGACTCCTCAGACAAGGGTAACCTTTCTGGGTTTCCAGATAGATTCAGTGTCCATGACTCTGTCTTTGACAGACAAGAGACGTCTAAAATTGATTTCAGCTTGTCGAAACCTTCAGTCACAATCATTCCCTTCGGGAGCCTTATGCATGGAAATTCTAGGTCTTATGACTGCTGCATCGGACGCGATCCCCTTTGCTCGTTTTGACATGCGACCTCTTCAGCTCTGTATGCTGAATCAATGGTGCAGGGATTACACAAAGATATCTCAATTAATATCTTTAAAACCGATTGTACGACACTCTCTAACGTGGTGGACAGATCACCATCGTTTAATTCAGGTGGCTTCTTTTGTTCTTCCGACCTGGACTGTAATTTCAACAGATGCAAGTCTTACAGGTTGGGGAGCTGTGTGGGGATCTCTGACGGCACAAGGAGTTTGGGAATCTCAGGAGGTGAGATTACCGATCAATATTTTGGAACTCCGTGCAATTTTCAGAGCTCTTCAGTCTTGGCCTCTTCTGAAGAGAGAATCGTTCATTTGTTTTCAGACAGACAATGTCACAACTGTGGCATACATCAATCATCAAGGAGGGACTCACAGTCCTCTGGCTATGAAAGAAGTATCTCGAATTCTGGTTTGGGCGGAATCCAGCTCCTGTCTAATCTCTGCGGTTCATATCCCAGGTATAGACAATTGGGAAGCGGATTATCTCAGTCGCCAAACGTTGCATCCGGGCGAATGGTCTCTTCACCCAGAGGTATTTCTTCAGATTGTTCAAATGTGGGGGCTTCCAGAAATAGATCTGATGGCGTCTCATCTAAACAAGAAACTTCCCAGGTATCTGTCCAGATCCCGGGATCCTCAGGCGGAAGCAGTGGATGGATGCATTATCACTTCCTTGGAAGTATCATCCTGCCTATATCTTTCCGCCTCTAGTTCTTCTTCCAAGAGTAATCTCCAAGATTCTGAAGGAATGCTCGTTTGTTCTGCTGGTAGCTCCGGCATGGCCTCACAGGTTTTGGTATGCGGATCTTGTCCGGATGGCCTCTTGCCATCCGTGGACTCTTCCGCTAAGACCAGACCTTCTGTCGCAAGGTCCTTTTTTCCATCAGGATCTCAAATCCTTAAATTTAAAGGTATGGAGATTGAACGCTTGATTCTTGGTCAAAGAGGTTTCTCTGACTCTGATTAATACTATGTTACAGGCTCGTAAATCTGTATCTAGAGAGATATATTATAGAGTCTGGAAGACTTATATTTCTTGGTGTGTTTCTCATCATTTTTCTTGGCATTCTTTTAGAATTCCGAGAATTTTACAGTTTCTTCAGGATGGTTTAGATAAGGGTTTGTCCGCAAGTTCTTTGAAAGAACAAATCTCTGCTCTTTCTGTTCTTTTTCACAGAAAGATTGCTAATCTTCCTGATATTCATTGTTTTGTACAAGCTTTGGTTCGTATAAAAACTGTCATTAAGTCAATTTCTTCTCCTTGGAGTTTGAATTTGGTTCTGGGGGCTCTTCAAGCTCCTCCTTTTGAACCCATGCATTCATTGGACATTAAATTACTTTCTTGGAAAGTTTTGTTCCTTTTGGCGATCTCTTCTGCCAGAAGAGTCTCTGAATTATCTGCTCTTTCTTGTGAGTCTCCTTTTCTGATTTTTCATCAGGATAAGGCGGTGTTGCGAACTTCTTTTGAATTTTTACCTAAGGTTGTGAATTCCAACAACATTAGTAGAGAAATTGTGGTTCCCTCATTATGTCCTAATCCTAAGAATTCTAAGGAGAAATCGTTGCATTCTTTGGATGTTGTTAGAGCTTTGAAATATTATGTTGAAGCTACTAAGTCTTTCCGAAAGACTTCTAGTCTATTTGTTATCTTTTCCGGTTCTAGAAAAGGCCAGAAAGCTTCTGCCGTTTCTTTGGCATCTTGGTTGAAATCTTTAATTCATCATGCCTATGTCGAGTCGGGTAAAACTCCGCCTCAAAGGATTACAGCTCATTCTACTAGGTCAGTTTCTACTTCCTGGGCGTTTAAGAATGAAGCTTCGGTTGATCAGATTTGCAAAGCAGCAACTTGGTCCTCTTTGCATACTTTTACTAAATTCTACCATTTTGATGTGTTTTCTTCTTCTGAAGCAGTTTTTGGTAGAAAAGTACTTCAGGCAGCAGTTTCAGTTTGAATCTTCTGCTTATGTTTTCATTAAACTTTATTTTGGGTGTGGATTATTTTCAGCAGGAATTGGCTGTCTTTATTTTATCCCTCCCTCTCTAGTGACTCTTGCGTGGAAAGATCCACATCTTGGGTAGTCATTATCCCATACGTCACTAGCTCATGGACTCTTGCTAATTACATGAAAGAAAACATAATTTATGTAAGAACTTACCTGATAAATTCATTTCTTTCATATTAGCAAGAGTCCATGAGGCCCGCCCTTTTTTGTGGTGGTTATGATTTTTTTGTATAAAGCACAATTATTCCAATTCCTTATTTTATATGCTTTCGCACTTTTTTCTTATCACCCCACTTCTTGGCTATTCGTTAAACTGAATTGTGGGTGTGGTGAGGGGTGTATTTATAGGCATTTTAAGGTTTGGGAAACTTTGCCCCTCCTGGTAGGAATGTATATCCCATACGTCACTAGCTCATGGACTCTTGCTAATATGAAAGAAATGAATTTATCAGGTAAGTTCTTACATAAATTATGATATATATATATATATATATATATATATATATACATATACATATACATACATACACACACACACACACACACACACACACACATAAATATACACCCATACACACACATAAATATACACCCATACAAACACACATACACACACATAAATATACATTTAAAAGTAGGCGCTGCTGTTTGCTTCGGTGTGTTCCAAAGCCCTTTCAGACATTCATCTGGAGATTTGTACTCCTAATTCTGATTAAAAAGATTGCGCTGAAATGTTGCATCCATACACCATATTTATGCAACATTTCAGTGCAATCTTTTAAATCAGAATTAGGAGTAAAATTCTCAAGATTAGTGTCTGAAAGGGCTTTGGGACACACCGAACCAAACAGTCGGGAATCCATAGTGAACCAGCGCCTCCTTCTGCACAACCTATCGATTCAACAGGCTTCGGGAGAGACTGTGGGAAGTCAGCGGTTCTGACATCAAAGGAGTAACAGTCTGTATTGTATATATTTGTTTGCTTTTAAGAAATTAAAAGTGCAGTCAAAAAAAGTTTAACTGCCACGGCCGGTCTTTCTGCAGACATAGCACATTTTCTGCGATGGAGTAGATAACACATTGTGCTTATGCCCGTGGAGTTACCTAGTAGTCAGCACTGATTGGCTAAAATGCAAGTCTGTCAAAAGATCTGGAGGCAGTCTGCAGAGGCTTAGATACAAGGTAATCACACAGGTAAAAAGTGTATTAATATAACACTGCTGGGTATGCAAAACTGAGGAATGGGTAATAAAGGGATTATCTATCGGCTAGATTACGAGTTTTGCGTTAGAGGCTATGCGGTGCTAACGAGCAGTTTATGCTCACCGCTCACTTACAGACAGCGCTGGTATTACGGGTTTTTACAAACCCGGCGTTAAAAGGCAAGAAGTGAGCGTTGAGCAAAATTTTGCTCCACATCTCACTCAAATACCAGCGCTGCTTAAGTCAGCGGTGAGCTGGTGTAACGTGCTCGTGCACGATTTCCCCATAGGAATCAACGGGGAGAGCCGGCTGAAAAAAAGTCTAACACCTGCAAAAAATCAGCGTTTAGCTCCTAACGCAGCCCCATTGATTCCTATGGGGAAATAAAATTTATGTTTACACCTAACATCCTAACATGAACCCCAAGTCTAAACACCCCTAATCTTACACTTATTAACCCCTAATCTGCTGCCCCCGACATCACCGACCTCTACATTATATTATTAACCCCTAATCTGCTGCTCCGGACACCGCCACCACCTACATTATACTTATTAACCCCTAATCTGCTGCTCCCAACATCGCCGACACCTACATTATACTTATTAACTCCTAATCTGCCACCCCCAACGTCTCCGCCACTATTCTAAATTTATTAACCCCTAAACCTAAGTCTATACCTAACCCCCCTAACTTAAATATAATTTAAATAAATCTAAATAAATATTCCTATCATTAACTAAATTATTCCTATTTAAAACTAAATACTTACCTATAAAATAAACCCTAAGCTAGCTACAATATAACTAATAGTTACATTGTATCTAGCTTAGGGTTTATTTTTATTTTACAGGCAAGTTTGTATTTATTTTAACTAGGTAGAATAGTTACTAAATAGTTATTAACTATTTAATAACTACCTAGCTAAAATAAATAAAACATTTACCTGTAAAATAAAACCTAAGTTACACTAACACCTAACACTACACTATAATTAAATTAATTCCCTAAATTAAATGCAATTAAATAAAATTAGCTAAAGTACAAAAACCCCCACTAAATTACAAAAAAAATAAACAAATTACAAGATTTTTAAACTAATTACACCTAATCTAATTCCCCTAACAAAATAAAAAAGCCCCCCAAAATAAAAAAAGCCCTACCCTACACTAAATTACAAATAGCCCTTAAAAGGGCCTTTTGCTGGGCATTGCCCAAAAGTAATCAGCTCTTTTACCTGTAAAAAATTACAAATCCCCCCAACATTAAAACCCACCACCCACACAACCAACCCTACTCTAAAACCCACCCAATACCCCCTTAAAAAAACCTAACACTAACCCCTTGAAGATCACCTTACCGGGAGAAGTCTTCATCCAACCGGGCAGAAGTCTTCATCCAAACGGCATCTTCTATCTTCATCCATCCAGCGCGGAGTGGGTCCATCTTCAAGAAATCTGAGCATCCTCTTCATCCGACGCTTAACACTGAATGAAGGTACCTTTAAGTGACGTCATCCAAGATGGCGTCCCTTCAATTCCGATTGGCTGATGGAATTCTATCAGCCAATCGGAATTAAGGTAGAAAAAATCCTATTGGCTGATGCAATCAGCCAATAGGATTGAAGTTCAATACTATTGGTTGATCCAATCAGCCAATAGGATTTTTTCTACCTTAATTCCGATTGGCTGATAGAATTCTATCAGCCAATCGGAATTGAAAGGATGCTATCTTGGATGACGTCACTTAAAGGTACCTTCATTCAGTGTTAGCTGTCGGATGAAGAGGATGCTCCGCGTCGGATGTCTTGAAGATGGACCCGCTCCGCGCCGGATGGATGAAGATAGAAGATGCCGTCTGGATGAAGACTTCTGCCCGTCTGGAGGACCACTTCACCTGGCTTGGATGAAGACATTTCCCCTGGCTTCGTTGAGGACTTCGGCCCGGTTGGATGAAGACTTCTCCCGGTAAGGTGATCTTCAAGGGGTTAGTGTTTTTTTTAAGGGGGTATTGGGTGGGTTTTAGAGTAGGGTTGGTTGTGTGGGTGGTGGGTTTTAATGTTGGGGGGGGGGATTTGTAATTTTTTTTACAGGTAAAAGAGCTGATTACTTTGGGGCAATGCCCCGCAAAAGGCCCTTTTAAGGGCTATTTGTAATTTAGTGTAGGGCTTTTTTTTATTTTGGGGGGGCTTTTTTTATTTTGTTAGGAGGATTAGATTAGGTGTAATTAGTTTAAAAATCTTGTAATTTGTTTATTATTTTCTGTAATTTAGTGGGGGGGTTTTGTACTTTAGATAATTTTATTTAATTGTATTTAATTGTGTTTAATTTAGGGAATTAATTTAATTATAGTGTAGTGTTAGGTGTTAGTGTAACTTAGGTTAGGTTTTATTTTACAGGTAAATTTGTATTTATTTTAGCTAGGTAGTTATTAAATAGTTAATAACTATTTAGTAACTATTCTACCTAGTTAAAATAAATACAAACTTGCCTGTAAAATAAAAATAAACCCTAAGCTAGCTATAATGTAACTATTAGTTATATTGTAGCTAGCTTAAGGTTTATTTTACAGGTAAGTATTTAGTTTTAAATAGGAATAATTTAGTTAATTATAGGAATTTTTATTTAGATTTCTTTTTATTATATTTTAAGTTAGGGTTAGACTTGGATTTAGGGGTTAATAACTTTAGTGGTGGCAGATTAGGGGTTAATAAATGTAGGTAGGTGGTGGCGATGTTAGGGACGGCAGATTTGAGGTTAATAATATTTAACTAGTGTTTGCAAGGCGGGAGTGCGGCGGTGTAGGGGTTAATATGTTATAGTGGCGGCGATGTCTGGTTCGGCAGATTGGGGGTTAAAATTTTTATTATAGTGTTTGCGATGCGCGAGGGCCTCGGTTTAGGGGTTAGTAGGTAGTTTATGGGTGTTAGTGTACTTTTTAGCACTTTAGTTATGAGTTTTATGCTACGGCGTTGTAGTGTAAAACTCTTAACTACTGACTTTAAAATGCGGTACCAGTCTTGACAGGAGAGGGTCTACCGCTCACTTTTTGTCAGACTCGTAATACCGGTGCTATGCAAGTCCCATTGAAAAAATAGGATACACAATTTACGTAAATGGATTTGCGGTATTTCCAAGTCTGGCCAAAAACGTGAGTGGTGCACCTGTACCTGCAGGACTCGTAATACCAGCGGGCGTTAAAAAGCAGCGTTAGGACCGGCCAACGCTGCTTTCTCTTGTAAGCTGTATCGAGTCCACGGATTCATCCTTACTTGTGGGATATTCTCCTCCCCTACAGGAAGTGGCAAATAGAGCACCCACAGCAGAGCTGTCCATATAGCTCCCCCCTTAGCTCCACCCCCCAGTCATTCTCTTTGCCTACTCTAAGTAACTAGGAAGTGCAGAGCAAGTGTGGTGACAAAAATGTTAGTTTTTTTTTTCTCAAGCAAAAGTTTGTTATTTTAAATGGTGCCGGTGTGTACTATTTACTCTCTGGCAGAAAAGAGATGAAGATTTCTGCAAGGAGGAGTATGATCTTAGCACTTTGTAACTAAGATCCACTGCTGTTCTCACAAGGGCTGAAGAGTACAGGAAAACTTCAGTTGGGGGAACGGTTTGCATGCTAAGCTGCATATGAGGTATGTTCAGTCTATATTTTTCTAGACAGACTGTGTTTATTCTAGAAAAGGCTGGCAATCTCCCCATGAGGGAAGGGTAAGCTGTATTCAGACACTTGGATAGGAATTTCAGCTTGCTTGAAGGGTTCATTTGTTACTGGTGACACTGTTAGGAAAAAATGTTTTTGTTTGTTCAGTAAATGATGCAATTATAACGTTTTTTGAAGGGACTAAAGGGGTCATTGTGGCTTGTGTTAGGTTTTTTTTAACCCACATGGTTAATTAAGAGACACTCAGGTGTTTTCCTAATAGGCCTCAAAACATCGAATGAGGTGGGAGGGGCCTATTTTCGCGCCTCAGTTGCACAGTTTCTTTTCCTTTAGAGACATCCAACTGCTTCTCTAGAGGTTCATGCTGTGTTTGAGGGCTGTAAAGGAGGTTTTTTCCCCACAAATCGTTCTGAAGGGCAGGTAGGCGCCACAGCAGAGCTGTGGCAAGGTGCTGGAAGTCTTTTTTAACGGTTTTGACATTTTTTCAATCCGGTTTTGCCATTTAGGGGTTAATCCGGGAGGAAGCTCTCCTTCCGATAAACATTCTAGAACTGAGAGCGATATTCAACTTCAGGCGTGGCCTCAGCTTGCTGCGGCCAAATTCATCAGGTTTCAGTCTGACAACATCACGACTGTAGCTTATATCAATCATCAAGGAGGAACAAGGAGTTCTCTAGCGATGATGGAGGTAACCAAAATAATCCGGTGGGCAGAGGATCACTCTTACCATCTCTCAGCGATCCACATCCCTGGAGTAGAGAACTGGGAGGCAGATTTTCTAAGTCGTCAGACTTTTCATCCGGGGGAGTGGGAACTCCATCCGGAGGTATTTGCCCAGCTGATTCAGCTATGGGGCACACCAGAATTGGATCTGATGGCATTTCGTCAGAATGCCAAACGTCCTCGCTATGGGTCCAGGTCTCGGGATCCCAAGGCGGTACTGATAGATGCTCTAGCAGTGCCTTGGTCCTTCAATCTGGCATATGTATTTCCACCGTTTACTCTCCTTCCACGTCTGGTTGCCAGAATCAAGCAGGAGAGAGCTTCGGTAATTCTGATAGCACCTGCGTGGCCACGCAGGACTTGGTATGCAGACCTAGTGGACATGTCCTCGGTTCCACCGTGGACTCTGCCAATGAGGCGGGACCTTCTAATCCAAGGTCCGTTCACGCATCCAAATCTAATTTCTTTGCGTCTGACTGCTTGGAGATTGAATGCCTGATTTCTCTTGTAAGGTGTATCCAGTCCACGGATTCATCCTTTACTTGTGGGATATTCTCCTTCCCTACAGGAAGTGGCAAAGAGAGCACACAGCAGAGCTGTCCATATAGCTCCCCCTCTAGCTCCACCCCCCAGTCATTCTCTTTGCTGGCTCTAAGCAATCGGATGGGTAAAGTGAATGTGGTGTTAGAATTGTAGTTTTTATTTTCTACAAGCAAAAGTTTATTTTAAATGGTACCGGTGTGTACTATTTACTCTCTAGCAGAAAAGAGATGAAGATTTCTGCAGGGAGGAAGATGATTTTAGCATGTTGTAACTAAAATCCACTGCTGTTCCCACAAAGGACTGAGGAGTACAAGAAAACTTCAGTTGGGGGGAACGGTTTGCAGGTCAGGCTGCAATAAGGTATGTTCAGTCATTTATTTCTAGATAAGACTGTGATAATGCTAGAAAAGACTGATAAGATCCCCATGAGGGAGGGGTAAGCTGTATTCAGAGACTAAGTATGGAATTGCTAGCTTACATAACAGGGCTAATTTATGCTGGTTGACACTACTTAATGGCAAACGGTTTTTATTGAAAAATATCGTTTTTTGAGACACTTTGAAGGTCCCTTTGGGTTTCTTTCAGGGGTTGTTACCCACATGGCTATTATTAAAACACTTAGGAGTGTTTCTTTAGGCCTCACAGCACCGGCGTAAGGTGGGAGGGGCCTAATTTCGCGCCTCAGATGCGCAGTTTTAGTGACTAGAACTTCAGGCTGTTTCACATGGAGGGTCCTGCTACAGTTTGAGCACCCATAAGAAGCTTTTTCCCCACAAATCTGACTCCTAAGGGCAGGTAGAGCCACAGCAGTGCTGTGGCAAGGTGCTGAAGTTGTTTTAACCGGTCTGTTGGCTTAATATCGATCCGGTTTGGGCATTAAGGGGTTAATCGTTTTTATTGCTAGTGGTGCAATCTTACTAATGCTTTAGGTACATACTGTAAAAATTTCGAAAAGTTTACTGCATTTTTCACTGTTTTGGAAAAATTGTGTGCCTTTTTATCTCTTAAAGGCACAGTAACGTTTTTTGCAAAGTGTGTTTTTACTTGATTAAACTGATTTCTAAGCCTGTTTGCCTTACTACTAGTCTGTTAAACATGTCTGACACCAAGGAAAATCCTTGTTCAATGTGTTTAGAAGCCATGGTGGAACCCCCTCTCAGAATGTGTCCCACTTGTACTGATATGTCTATACACTTTAAAGAACATATTGTTGCACTTAAAAATGTGGCCCTAGATGATTCTCAGATAGAAGGTAATGAGGTTAGCCCGTTAACCTCTCCCCAAGTGTCACAACCAGTTACGCCCGCTCAAGCGACGCCTAGCACCTCTAGTGCGTCTAACTCTTTTACCTTACAAGACTTGGCAGCAGTCATGGATAATACCCTCTCAGTGTTTTTATCTAAACTGCCCGTGTTACCTGCAAAGCGTGATAGCTCTGTTTTAAGAACAGATTCTGAGCATTCTGACGCTTTAGTAGCCGTATCCGATATACACTCACAACTCTCTGAAATTGGGGGCGAGGGATGTGCTGTCTGAGGGAGAAATTTCCGATTCGGGAAAGGTTGCTCCTCAGACAGACTCAGATACGTTGGCTTTTAAATTTAAACTAGAACACCTCCGCTTATTGCTCAGGGAGGTATTAGTTACTCTGGATGACTGCGACCCTATAGTGGTTCCGGAGAAATTATGTAAAATTGACAAGTACCTAGAAGTTCCTGTCTACACTGATGTGTTCCCGGTCCCTAAGAGGATTGCGGATATCGTTACTAGGGAGTGGGATAAACCAGGTATTCCCTTAGTTTCCCCCCCCCCCCTGTTTTTAACAATATGTTCCCCATATCTAACCCCATGCGGGACTCGTGGCAGACGGTCCCTAAGGTGGAGGGGGCTGTTTCTTCACTTGCTAAACGCACAACTATACCAATCGAAGACAGTTGTGCTTTTAAAGACCCTATGGATAAAAAATTAGAGGGTTTACTTAAGAACATTTTTGTTCAACAAGGTTTTCTTCTCCAACCTATTGCGTGCATTGTTCCTGTAACCACTGCAGCTGCTTTCTGGTTCGAGGCGCTGGAAGATGCGCTCCAGACGGAGACCTCATATGAGGACATTATGGACAGAATTAAGGCTCTTAAGCTGGCTAATTCTTTTATCACAGATGCCGCTTTCCAAATAGCGAAGTTAGCGGCAAAAAATTCAGGCTTCGCCATTTTAGCGCGCAGGGCGTTATGGCTAAAGTCCTGGTCGGCCAATGTGTCGTCAAAATCCAAACTATTGAACATCCCTTTCAAAGGAAAGACCCTCTTCGGGCCTGAATTGAAAGAGATTATTTCAGAAATCACTGGGGGAAAGGGCCATGCTCTCCCCCAGGACAAGTCCTTCAAGACGAAGAACAAACAAAATAATTTTCGTTCCTTTCGGAATTTCAGGAGCGGTCTTGCTTCATCCTCCCCTGTTGCAAAGCAAGAGGGTAACACTTCACAACCCAGGGCAGCCTGGAAGCCTTACCAGGGCTGGAACAAGGGTAAACAGGCCACGAAGCCTGCTGCTGCCTCTAAGACAGCATGAAGGGGTAGCCCCCGATCCGGGACCGGATCTAGTAGGGGGCAGACTCTCTCTTTTCGCTCAGGCCTTGGTAAGAGACGTACACGATCCCTGGGCCTTAGAGATTGTATCCCAGGTATATCTTCTAGAGTTCAAGGACTCCCCTCCAAGGGGAAGGTTCCATATTTCTCGTCTGTCTTCAGACATGACAAAGAAAGAGGTGTTCTTACGCTGTGTAGAAGACCTACATACAATGGGAGTGATCCACCCAGTTCCAATTGCGGAACAAGGGCTGGGGTTTTACTCAAACCTGTTTGTGGTTCCCATGAAAGAAGGAACTTTCAGACCAATCCTGGATCTCAAAATTCTAAACAAGTTCCTCAGAGTCCCATCATTCAAGATGGAGACCATTCGGACAATCTTATTAATGATCCAGGAGGATCAATATATGACTACCGTGGATCTAAAGGATGCGTACCTACATATTCCTATCCACAAAGATCATCACCAGTTTCTCAGGTTTGCCTTTCTGGAAAAGCATTATCAGTTTGTGGCTCTTCCTTTCGGGTTGGCCACGGGTCCCAGAATTTTCACAAAGGTGCTAGGGTCCCTCCTGGCGGTTCTAAGACCGCGGGGCATAGCAGTGGCGCCTTATCTAGATGACATCTTAATTCAGGCGTCGACTTTCCAAAGAGCCAAGTCTCACACGGAAATTGTATTGGCCTTTCTGAGGTCTCACGGGTGGAAGGTGAACATCAAAAAGAGTTCTCTCTCCCCCTCACAAGGGTTTCCTTCCTAGGAACTCTATTAGATACAGTAGAAATGAAAATATTTCTGACGGAGGTCAGAAAGGTAAAACTCTTAACTACTTGCCGAGCTCTTCATTCCATTCCTCGGCCATCTGTAGCTCAGTACATGGAGACAATCGGACTAATGGTAGCGGCAATGGACATAGTCCCTTTTGCACGGATACACCTCAGACCACTGCAACTGTGCATGCTCAAACAGTGGAATGGGGTTTATGCAGATTTGTCTCCTCAAATACAGTTGGACCAGGGGACCAGAGATTCTCTTCTCTGGTGGTTGTCTCAGGATCACCTGTCTCAGGGAATGTGTTTCTGCAGACCAGAGTGGATCATCGTAACGACCGACGCCAGTCTGTTGGGCTGGGGTGCAGTCTGGAACTCCCTGAAAGCTCAGGGCTTATGGTCTCGGGAAGAAGCTCTTCTCCCGATAAACATTCTGGAACTGAGGGCCATATTCAACGCGCTTCAGGCATGGCCTCAGCTAGCTGCGGCCAAATTCATCAGATTTCAGTCGGACTGTAGCTTATGTCAATCATCAAGGGGGAACAAGGAGTTCCCTAGCAATGATGGAATTAACCAAAATAATCAGGTGGGTGGAGGATCACTCTTGCCATCTCTCAGCAATTCACTTCCCAGGAGTAGACAACTGGGAGGCGGATTTCCTAAGTAGTCAGACTTTTCACCCGGGGGAGTGGGAACTCCACCCGGAGGTGTTTGCCCAGCTGATTCAGCTATGGGGCACTCCAGAATTGGATCTTATGGCGTCCCGTCAGAACACCAAACTTCCTCTTTACGGGTCCAGGTCCCGGGATCCCCAGGCAGTGTTGATAGATGCTCTAGCAGCGCCTTGGTCCTTCAATCTGGCCTATGTTTTTCCACCGTTTCCTCTCCTCCCGCGTCTGGTTGCCAGAATCAAGCAGGAGAGGGCTTTGGTGATTCTAATAGCGCCTGCATGGCCACGCAGGACCTGGTATGCAGACCTAGTGGACATGTCTCTGTGCCACCATGGACACTACCAGTGAGGCAGGACCTTCTAATACAAGGTCCTTTCAAGCATCCAAATCTAATTTCTCTGCGCCTGACTGCTTGGAGATTGAACGCCTAATTCTATCAAAGCGTGGGTTCTCTGAGTTGGTTATTGATACCCTGATTCAGGCTAGAAAGCCTGTCACCAGAAAGATCTACCATAAGATTTGGCGAAAATATCTTTTTTGGTGCGAATCCAAGGGTTACTCATGGAGTAAGGTTAGGATTCCCAGGATTTTGTCCTTTCTCCAAGATGGATTGGAGAAAGGATTATCAGCTAGTTCCTTAAAGGGACAGATATCTGCCTTGTCTATTCTTTTTCACAAACGTCTGGCAGAGGTACCAGACGTTCAAATGTTTAGTCAGGCTTTAGTCAGAATCAAGCCTGTTTATAGACCTGTGGCTCCGCCATGGAGTCTGAATTTAGTTCTTTCAGTTCTGCAAGGGGTTCCGTTTGAACCTTTACATTCCATAGATATTAAGCTTTTATCTTGGAAAGTTTTGTTTTTGGTAGCTATCTCTTCTGCTCGAAGAGTTTCAGAGTTATCTGCTTTACAGTGTGATTCACCTTACCTGGTGTTCCATGCGGATAAGGTAGTTTTACGTACCAAACCCGGTTTTCTTCCTAAGGTTGTGTCTAATAAGAATATTAACCAGGAAATTGTTGTTCCTTCTCTGTGTCCTAATCCTTCGTCGAAGAAGAAACGTCTGTTACACAATCTTGATGTGGTTCGTGCTTTAAAGTTCTATTTACAAGCAACTAAGGATTTCAGACAAACAACTTCTTTGTTTGTTATCTATTCTGGTAAGAGGAAAGGTCAGAAGGCGACCACTACCTCTCTTTCCCTTTGGCTGAAAAGCATCATCCGTTTGGCCTATGAGACTGCTGGTCAGCAGCCTCCTGAAACGATTACTGCTCATTCTACCAGAGCAGTGGCTTCCACATGGGCTTTTAAAAATGAGGCTTCTGTTGAACAGATTTGTAAGGCAGCGACTTGCTCTTCGCTGCATACTTTTTCCAAATTTTACAAATTCGATACTTTTGCTTCTTCGGAGGCTATTTTTGGGAGAAAGGTTTTACAAGCAGTGGTGCCTTCCGTTTAAGGTACCTGTCTTGTTCCCTCCCTTCATCCGTGTCCTAAAGCTTTGGTATTGGTATCCCACAAGTAAAGGATGAATCCGTGGACTGGATACACCTTACAAGAGAAAACAGAATTTATGCTTACCTGATAAATTACTTTCTCTTGTGGTGTATCCAGTCCACGGCCCGCCCTGGCTATTAAGTCAGGTAGATTTTTGTTGTTTAAACTACAGTCACCACTGCACCCTATGGTTTCTCCTTTCTCTTCCTAACCTTCGGTCGAATGACTGGGGGGTGGAGCTAGAGGGGGAGCTATATGGACAGCTCTGCTGTGTGCTCTCTTTGCCACTTCCTGTAGGGAAGGAGAATATCCCACAAGTAAAGGATGAATCCGTGGACTGGATACACCACAAGAGAAAGTAATTTATCAGGTAAGCATAAATTCTGTTTTTATCAAAGCGTGGTCTCTCTGAGTCGGTCATTGATACCCTGATTCAGGCTAGAAAGCCTGTCACCAGGAAGATCTATCATAAGATTTGGCGCAAATATCTTTATTGTTGTGAATCCAAAGGTTACTCGTGGAGTAAGATTAGGATTCCTAGAATATTGTCTTTTCTCCAAGAAGGTTTGGAGAAGGGATTATCTGCTAGTTCCCTAAAAGGACAAATATCTGCTTTGTCTATTCTACTTCACAAACGTCTGGCAGATGTTCCAGACGTTCAAGCATTTAGTCAGGCTTTGGTCAGAATCAAGCCTGTATTTAAACCTGTTGCTCCGCCATGGAGCCTAAACTTAGTTCTTAAAGTTCTTCAAGGGGTTCCGTTTGAACCTATGCATTCCATAGATATTAAGCTTCTATCTTGGAAAGTTTTGTTTTTAGTAGCCATCTCTTCGGCTCGAAGAGTTTCTGAGCTATCTGCTTTACAATGTGATTCACCTTACCTTGTTTTCCCTGCAGATAAGGTGGTTTTACATACCAAACCTGGGTTTCTTCCTAAGGTTTTTTCTAATAAGAATATCAATCAAGAGAATGTGGTTCCTTCTTTGTGTTTTAATCCTTCATCTAAGAAGTAACGTCTGTTACACAATCTTGATGTGGTTCTTGCTTTAAAGTTCTACTTACAAGCAACTAAAGATTTCCGTCAAACATCTTCTTTGTTTGTTGTTTATTCTGGTAAACGGAGAGGTCAAAGGGCTACCGCTACCTTTCTTTCCTTTTGGCTGAAAAGCATCATCCGTTTGGTTTATGAGACTGCTGGCCAGCAGCCTCCTGAAAGAATTACTGCTCATTCTACTAGAGCTGTGGCTTCCACATGGGCTTTTAAAAATGAGGCTTCTGTTGAACAGATTTGTAAGGCGGCGACTTGGTCTTCGCTTCATACTTTCTCTTGTAAGGTGTATCCAGTCCACGGGTTCATCCATTACTTGTGAGATATTCTCCTTCCCAACAGGAAGTTGCAAGAGGACACCCACAGCAGAGCTGTCTATATAGCTCCTCCCCTAACTGCCACTCCCAGTCATTCTCTTGCAACTCTCGACAAGAAAGGAAGTATCAAGAGATATGTGGTGACTTAGTGTAGTTTTACCTTCAATCAAGAGTTTATTTTTAAACGGTACCGGCGTTGTACTGTTTTACTCTCAGGCAGAAATTAGAAGAAGAGTTCTGTCTGGAGGTTTGATGATCTTAGCGGTTTGTAACTAAGGTCCACTGCTGTTCTCACACATAACTGAAGAGTATGGGACAACTTCAGTTGGGGGAACGGTCTGCAGATTACCTGCTTTGAGGTATGTTCAGTATTTTTATTTCTAGAGAGATGAAATGAGTTCTAGAAAATGCTGACAGAGCCTTGTGTATTTGAGGTAAGCCTGATGCAGTGATTTAACAGCGACTGGGATCATGCTTACAGAACAGGGTAATACTCATGTTAATACTTATATTACTTAGTGACAGAATTACAGCTCATTCCACTAGAGTGGTAGCTTCCACATGGGCTTTTAAAAATGAGGCCTCTGTTGAACAGATTTGTAAGGCGGCGACTTGGTCTTCGCTTCATACTTTTTCTAAATTCTACAAATTTGATACTTTTGCTTCCTCGGAAGCTATTTTTGGGAGAAAGGTCTTTCAGGCAGTGGTGCCTTCCATTTAAGTTCCTGCCTTGTCCCTCCCTTCATCCGTGTCCTAAAGCTTTGCTATTGGTATCCCGCAAGTAATGGATGAACCGGTGGACTGGATACACCTTACAAGAGAAAACAAAATTTATGCTTACCTGATAAATTTCTTTCTCTTGTGGTGTATCCAGTCCACGGCCCGCCCTGTCACTTTAAGGCAGGTGTTTTTTATTTTTAAACTACAGTCACCACTGCACCCTATAGTTTCTCCTTTTTTCTTGCTTGTGTTCGGTCGAATGACTGGGGTGGCAGTTAGGGGAGGAGCTATATAGACAGCTCTGCTGTGGGTGTCCTCCTGCAACTTCCTGTTGGGAAGGAGAATATCCCACAAGTAATGGATGAACCCGTGGACTGGATACACCACAAGAGAAAGAAATTTATCAGGTAAGCATAAATTTAGTTTTTTCAAAATTTTACAAATTCGATACTTTTGCTTCTTCTGGGGATATTTTTGGGAGAAAGGTTCTACAAGCAGTGGTGCCTTCCGTTTAAGGTCCCTGTCTTGTCCCTCCCTTCATCCGTGTGCTAAAGCTTTGGTATTGGTATCCCACAAGTAAGGATGAATCCGTGGACTCGATACATCTTACAAGAGAAAACATAATTTATGCTTACCTGATAAATTTATTTCTCTTGTGATGTATCGAGTCCACGGCCCACCCTGTTTTTTAAAACAGGCATATATATTTTTATTTTAAAACTTTCAGTCACCACTGCACCCTATAGTTTCTCCTTTTTCTTCCTAGCCTTCGGTCAAATGACTGGGGGGTGGAGCTAAGGGGGGAGCTATATGGACAGCTCTGCTGTGGGTGCTCTCTTTGCCACTTCCTGTAGGGGAGGAGAATATCCCACAAGTAAGGATGAATCTGTGGACTTGATACATCACAAGAGAAATAAATTGATCAGGTAAGCATAAATTATGTTTTTTAAGCCTAAATCAAAACTCGTAATCTAGGTGTATGTTTTTAAACAATACAAATTCTAGTGTAAACTGTTCTTTAAACGCAGTTACGGTGCATTCAGAAAGTGTTCAGACCCCTTCATTTTTTTCACATTTTGTTATGTTGCAGCTTTATGCTAAAATGGTTTAAATTAATTTGTTTCCATATCAATCTACACACTATACCCCATAATGACAAAGCAAAAATCAGATTTTTGATCATTTTGCAAATTTATTAAAAAGAAAAAAATTAAATATCACATTTACATAAGTATTCAGACTCATTCCTATGACACTTGAAATTTAGCTTAAGTGCATCCCGTTTCTCAGGATCATCAGTGAGATGTTTGTAAACTTTGACTGGAGTCCACCTGTGGCAAATGTAATTGATTGGACATGATTCAGAAGGGCACACACCTGTCTTTATAAGGTCTCACAGCTAAAAATGCATATCAGAGCAAAAACCAAGCCATGAGGTCAAAGGAACTGCCTGTAGATCTCAGATACAGGATTGTGTCGATGCACAGATTAGGGAATGCTACAAACACATTTTGGCTGAATTGAAGGTTCCCAGGAGCACAGTGGCCTCCATTATTCTTAAATAGAAGAAGTTTGGAACAACAAGAACTTTTTCTAGAACTGGCCGCCCAACTAAACTGAGCAATCGGGGGAGAAGGGCCTTGGTACAAGAGATGAGGTGGCAAATAACCCAATGGTCACTGATTGGGCTTCAGAGATGTTTGAAGATGGGAGAAACTTGAAGAAGGACAACCATCACTGTAAAACTCCACCAATTTGGGCTTTATGGCAAAGTGGCCAGACAGAAGCCTCTCCTCAGTTCAAGACTTAAGTAAGCATGCTTGGAATTTGCAGAAAAGCACCTAAAGGACTGACTGTGAATATTGTGAGAAACCATATTCTCTGGTCTGATCAAATTAACTGTTTGGCCTTAATTTGAAGCTTCATGTGTGGACCAGGCACCATTCATCACCTGTGCAATAGCATCCCAGCTGTGAGGCATGGTGGTGGCAGCTTCATTCTGTGGGGGGCTGTTTTTCAGCAGCAGGGACTGTGGGACTGGTCAGGGTTGAGGGAAAGCTGAACGCAGCAAAATAGAGAGATCCTTAATGTAAACCTGTAACACTTAAGAATTATTTCTCCAACATAGGTGTGTCCGGTCCACTGCGTCATCCTTACTTGTGGGATATTCTCTTCCCCAACAGGAAATGGCAAAGAGCCCAGCAAAGCTGGTCACATGATCCCTCCTAGGCTCCGCCTTCCCCAGTCATTCTCTTTGCCGTTGTACAGGCAACATCTCCACGGAGATGGCTTAGAGTATTTTAGTGTTTAACTGTAGTTTTTTATTATTCAATCAAGAGTTTGTTATTTTAAAATAGTGCTGGTATGTACTATTTACTCTGAAACAGAAAAGAGATGAAGATTTCTGTTTGTAAGAGGAAAATGATTTTAGCAACCGTTACTAAAATCGATGGCTGTTCCACACAGGACTGTTGAGAGGAATTAACTTCAGTTGGGGGAACAGTGAGCAGACTTTTGCTGCTTGAGGTATGACACATTCTAACAAGACGATGTAATGCTGGAAGCTGTCATTTTCCCTATGGGATCCGGTAAGCCATTTTATTACAGACAGTAAATAAGGGCTTCACAAGGGCTTTTTAAGACTGTAGACATTTTCTGGGCTAAATCGATTTATATATAAACATATTTTATACTCCATAGCCTTGAGGAATTATTTTAATCTTGGGAATTTTGTAAAATAACCGGCAGGCACTGTATTGGACACCTTATTCTCTAGGGGCTTTCCCTAATCATAGGCAGAGTCTCATTTTCGCGCCTGTATTGCGCACTTGTTTTTGAGAAGCATGACATGCAGATGCATGTGTGAGGAGCTCTGATACATAGAAAAGACTTTCTGAAGGCGTCATTTGGTATCGTATTCCCCTTTGGGCTTGGTTGGGTCTCAGCAAAGCAGATACCAGGGACTGTAAAGGGGTTAAATATAAAAACGGCTCCGGTTCCGTTATTTTAAGGGTTAAAGCTTCCAAATTTGGTGTGCAATACTTTTAAGGCTTTAAGACACTGTGGTGAAATTTTGGTGAATTTTGAACAATTCCTTCATACTTTTTCGCAATTGCAGTAATAAAGTGTGTTCAGTTTAAAATTTAAAGTGACAGTAACGGTTTTATTTTAAAACGTTTTTTGTACTTTGTTATCAAGTTTATGCCTGTTTAAAATGTCTGAACTGCCAGATAGACTGTGTTCTGAATGTGGGGAAGCCAAGGTCCCTTCTCATTTAAATAGATGTGATTTATGTGACACAAAATTTAGAGAAAATGATGCCCAAGATGATTCCTCAAGTGAGGGGAGTAAGCATGGTACTGCATCATCCCCTCCTTCGTCTACACCAGTCTTGCCCACACAAGAGGCCCCTAGTACATCTAGCGCGCCAATACTCCTTACTATGCAACAATTAACGGCTGTAATGGATAATTCTATCAAAAACATTTTAGCCAAAATGCCCACTTATCAGCGAAAGCGCGACTGCTCTGTTTTAGAAAATACTGAAGAGCATGAGGACGCTGATGATATTGTTTCTGAAGGGCCCCTACACCAGTCTGAGGGGGCCAGGGAGGTTTTGTCTGAGGGAGAAATTTCAGATTCAGGGAAAATTTCTCAACAAGCTGAACCTGATGTGATTACATTTAAATTTAAGTTGGAACATCTCCGCGCTCTGCTTAAGGAGGTGTTATCCACTCTGGATGATTGTGAGAATTTGGTCATCCCAGAGAAACTATGTAAAATGGACAAGTTCCTAGAGGTCCCGGGGCCCCCCGAAGCTTTTCCTATACCCAAGCGGGTGGCGGACATTGTAAATAAAGAATGGGAAAGGCCCGGTATACCTTTCGTCCCTCCCCCCATATTTAAAAAATTGTTTCCTATGGTCGACCCCAGAAAGGACTTATGGCAGACAGTCCCCATGGTCGAGGGGGCGGTTTCTACTCTAAACAAACGCACCACTATACCCATAGAAGATAGTTGTGCTTTCAAAGATCCTATGGATAAAAAATTAGAAGGTTTGCTTAAAAAGATGTTTGTTCAGCAAGGTTACCTTCTACAACCAATTTCATGCATTGTCCCTGTCACTACAGCCGCGTGTTTCTGGTTCGATGAGCTAGAAAAGGCGATCACTAGTAATTCTCCTTCTTATGAGGAGATTATGGACAGAATCCGTGCTCTCAAATTGGCTAATTCTTTCACCCTAGACGCCACTTTGCAATTGGCTAGGTTAGCGGCGAAAAATTCTGGTTTTGCTATTGTGGCGCGCAGAGCGCTTTGGCTAAAATCTTGGTCAGCGGATGCGTCTTCCAAGAACAAATTGCTTAACATTCCTTTCAAGGGGAAAACGCTGTTTGGCCCTGACTTGAAAGAGATTATCTCTGATATCACTGGGGGCAAGGGCCACGCCCTTCCTCAGGATAGGTCTTTCAAGGCCAATAATAAACCTAATTTTCGTCCCTTTCGTAGAAACGGACCAGCCCCAAGTGCTACGTCCTCTAAGCAAGAGGGTAATACTTCTCAAGCCAAGCCAGCCTGGAGACCAATGCAAGGCTGGAACAAGGGAAAGCAGGCCAAGAAACCTGCCACTGCTACCAAGACAGCATGAGATGTTGGCCCCCGATCCGGGACCGGATCTGGTGGGGGGCAGACTCTCTCTCTTCGCTCAGGCTTGGGCAAGAGATGTTCTGGATCCTTGGGCGCTAGAAATAGTCTCCCAAGGTTATCTTCTGGAATTCAAAGGGCTTCCCCCAAGGGGGAGGTTCCACAGGTCTCAATTGTCTTCAGACCACATAAAAAAACAGGCATTCTTACATTGTGTAGAAGACCTGTTAAAAATGGGAGTGATTCATCCTGTTCCATTAGGAGAACAAGGGATGGGGTTCTACTCCAATCTGTTCGTAGTTCCCAAAAAAGAGGGAACGTTCAGACCAATCTTAGATCTCAAGATCCTAAACAAGTTTCTCAAGGTTCCATCGTTCAAAATGGAAACCATTCGAACAATTCTTCCTTCCATCCAGGAAGGTCAATTCATGACCACGGTGGATTTAAAGGATGCGTATCTACATATTCCTATCCACAAGGAACATCATCGGTTCCTAAGGTTCGCATTCCTGGACAAGCATTACCAGTTCGTGGCACTTCCGTTCGGATTAGCCACTGCTCCAAGGATTTTCACAAAGGTACTAGGGTCCCTTCTAGCGGTGCTAAGACCAAGGGGCATTGCAGTAGTACCTTACTTGGACGACATTCTGATTCAAGCGTCGTCCCTTCCTCTAGCAAAGGCTCACACGGACATTGTCCTGGCCTTTCTCAGATCTCACGGATGGAAAGTGAACGTAGAAAAGAGTTCTCTATCTCCGTCAACGAGGGTTCCCTTCTTGGGAACAATAATAGACTCCTTAGAAATGAGGATTTTTCTGACAGAGGCCAGAAAAACAAAACTTCTAAACTCTTGTCAAATACTTCATTCCGTTCCTCTTCCTTCCATAGCGCAGTGCATGGAAGTAATAGGTTTGATGGTAGCGGCAATGGACATAGTTCCTTTTGCGCGCATTCATCTAAGACCATTACAACTGTGCATGCTCAGTCAGTGGAATGGGGACTATGGCCTCTCGTCAGAACTTCAAGGTTCCTTGCTACGGGTCCAGATCCAGGGATCCCAAGGCGACTCTAGTAGATGCACTAGTAGCACCTTGGACCTTCAAACTAGCTTATGTATTCCCGCCGTTTCCTCTCATCCCCAGGCTGGTAGCCAGGATCAATCAGGAGAGGGCATCGGTGATCTTGATAGCTCCTGCGTGGCCACGCAGGACTTGGTATGCAGACCTGGTGAATATGTCATCGGCTCCACCATGGAAGCTACCTTTGAGACGAGACCTTCTTGTTCAAGGTCCGTTCGAACATCCGAATCTGGTCTCACTCCAACTGACTGCTTGGAGATTGAACGCTTGATCTTATCAAAGCGAGGGTTCTCAGATTCTGTTATTGATACTCTTGTTCAGGCCAGGAAGCCTGTAACTAGAAAAATTTACCACAAAATATGGAAAAAATATATCTGTTGGTGTGAATCTAAAGGATTCCCTTGGGACAAGGTAAAAATTCCTAAGATTCTATCCTTTCTTCAAGAAGGATTGGAGAAAGGATTATCTGCAAGTTCCTTGAAGGGACAGATTTCTGCCTTGTCTGTGTTACTTCACAAAAAGCTGGCAGCTGTGCCAGATGTTCAAGCCTTTGTTCAGGCTCTGGTTAGAATCAAGCCTGTTTACAAACCTTTGACTCCTCCTTGGAGTCTCAATTTAGTTCTTTCAGTTCTTCAGGGGGTTCCGTTTGAACCCTTACATTCCGTTGATATTAAGTTATTATCTTGGAAAGTTTTGTTTTTGGTTGCAATTTCTTCTGCTAGAAGAGTTTCAGAATTATCTGCTCTGCAGTGTTCTCCTCCTTATCTGGTGTTCCATGCAGATAAGGTGGTTTTACGTACTAAACCTGGTTTTCTTCCGAAAGTTGTTTCTAACAAAAACATTAACCAGGAGATAGTCGTGCCTTCTTTGTGTCCGAATCCAGTTTCAAAGAAGGAACGTTTGTTGCACAATTTGGATGTTGTTCGCGCTCTAAAATTCTATTTAGATGCTACAAAGGATTTTAGACAAACATCTTCCTTGTTTGTTGTTTATTCTGGTAAAAGGAGAGGTCAAAAAGCAACTTCTACCTCTCTCTCTTTTTGGATTAAAAGCATCATCAGATTGGCTTATGAGACTGCCGGACGGCAGCCTCCTGAAAGAATCACAGCTCATTCCACTAGGGCTGTGGCTTCCACATGGGCCTTCAAGAACGAGGCTTCTGTTGATCAGATATGTAAGGCAGCGACTTGGTCTTCACTGCACACTTTTACCAAATTTTACAAGTTTGATACTTTTGCTTCTTCTGAGGCTATTTTTGGGAGAAAGGTTTTGCAAGCCGTGGTGCCTTCCATTTAGGTGACCTGATTTGCTCCCTCCCTTCATCCGTGTCCTAGAGCTTTGGTATTGGTTCCCACAAGTAAGGATGACGCCGTGGACCGGACACACCTATGTTGGAGAAAACAGAATTTATGTTTACCTGATAAATTACTTTCTCCAACGGTGTGTCCGGTCCACGGCCCGCCCTGGTTTTTTAATCAGGTCTGATAATTTATTTTCTTTAACTACAGTCACCACGGTATCATATGATTTCTCCTATGCAAATATTCCTCCTTTACGTCGGTCGAATGACTGGGGAAGGCGGAGCCTAGGAGGGATCATGTGACCAGCTTTGCTGGGCTCTTTGCCATTTCCTGTTGGGGAAGAGAATATCCCACAAGTAAGGATGACGCCGTGGACCGGACACACCGTTGGAGAAAGTAATTTATCAGGTAAACATAAATTCTGTTTTTTTGCACTTTTTTGTCCCTTTACGTATATGGTATTCATTTATGATATTCATTTTTTGTTGTTGTTGCCATTTTTTTTTTTGGGGGGGGCTGGGGTGTTGTCCATGAGGGCTTATTCCTGTTGTCTCTCCATAATGTTCTGCAGTATCTGTAGTTTGTATACATCTGTTTGAGTGTCCATGAAAGTGTAAGTGCATAATTTAGGCCTAGGTTACAAGTGGAGAGCTAATTTATCACACGCTAGCAAACATCAAATTTCCCTGGATGCGGGCGCACAATAAAATAACCAGCCATTGCGGCAGCATTTACCGCTATACAATTAACCAGAAATCACATGCCCCCAAAATACAGTGCAATATACTTGAATAAAAAATTAAGATAGTAGCATCTTTATTTTTTAAAGGAATAGTAAACCCAAAATTTTCTTTAATGATTCAGATAGAACATTTTAAACAACTTTCTCCAACATAGGTGTGTCCGGTCCACGGCGTCATCCTTACTTGTGGGATATTCTCCTCCCCAACAGGAAATGGCAAAGAGCCCAGCAAAGCTGGTCACATGATCCCTCCTAGGCTCCGCCTTCCCCAGTCATTCTCTTTGCCGTTGTACAGGCAACATCTCCACGGAGATGGCTTAGAGTTTTTTAGTGTTTAACTGTAGTTTTTATTATTCAATCAAGAGTTTGTTATTTTAAAATAGTGCTGGTATGTACTATTTACTCTGAAACAGAAAAGAGATGAAGATTTCTGTTTGTAAGAGGAAAATGATTTTAGCAACCGTTACTAAAATCGATGGCTGTTTCCACACAGGACTGTTGAGAGGAATTAACTTTAGTTGGGGGAAACAGGGAGCAGACTTTTGCTGCTTGAGGTATGACACATTTCTAACAAGACGATGTAATGCTGGAAGCTGTCATTTTCCCTATGGGATCCGGTAAGCCATTTTTATTACATGAAGAGAAAAAAGGGCTTCACAAGGGCTTTTAAGACTGTAGACATTTTCTGGGCTAAAACGATTTATATATAAGCATATTTTATACTCCATAGCCTTGAGGAATTATTTTAATCTTGGGAACTATGTAAAATAACCGGCAGGCACTGTATTGGACACCTTATTCTCTAGGGGCTTTCCCTAATCATAGGCAGAGTCTCATTTTCGCGCCTCTATTGCGCACTTGTTTTTGGGAAGCATGACATGCAGCTGCATGTGTGAGGAGCTCTGATACATAGAAAAGACTTTCTGAAGGCGTCATTTGGTATCGTATTCCCCTTTGGGCTTGGTTGGGTCTCAGCAAAGCAGATACCAGGGACTGTAAAGGGGTTAAATATAAAAACGGCTCCGGTTCCGTTATTTTAAGGGTTAAAGCTTCCAAATTTGGTGTGCAATACTTTTAAGGCTTTAAGACACTGTGGTGAAATTTTGGTGAATTTTGAACAATTCCTTCATACTTTTTCACATATGCAGTAATAAAGTGTGTTCAGTTTAAAATTTAAAGTGACAGTAACGGTTTTATTTTAAAACGTTTTTTGTACTTTGTTATCAAGTTTATGCCTGTTTAACATGTCTGAACTACCAGATAGACTGTGTTCTGTATGTGGGGAAGCCAAGGTTCCTTCTCATTTAAATAGATGTGATTTATGTGACACAAAATTTAGAGAAAATGATGCCCAAGATGATTCCTCAAGTGAGGGGAGTAAGCATGGTACTGCATCATCCCCTCCTTCGTCTACACCAGTCTTGCCCACACAGGAGGCCCCTAGTACATCTAGTGCGCCAATACTCCTTACTATGCAACAATTAACGGCTGTAATGGATAATTCTATCAAAAACATTTTAGCCAAAATGCCCACTTATCAGCGAAAGCGCGACTGCTCTGTTTTAGAAAATACTGAAGAGCATGAGGACGCTGATGATATTGGTTCTGAAGTGCCCCTACACCAGTCTGAGGGGGCCAGGGAGGTTTTGTCTGAGGGAGAAATTTCAGATTCAGGGAAAATTTCTCAACAAGCTGAACCTGATGTGATTACATTTAAATTTAAATTGGAACATCTCCGCGCTCTGCTGAAGGAGGTGTTATCTACTCTGGATGATTGTGAGAATTTGGTCATTCCAGAGAAATTATGTAAAATGGACAAGTTCCTAGAGGTCCCGGGGCCCCCCGAAGCTTTTCCTATACCCAAGCGGGTGGCGGACATTGTAAATAAAGAATGGGAAAGGCCCGGTATACCTTTCGTCCCTCCCCCTATATTTAAGAAATTGTTTCCTATGGTCGACCCCAGAAAGGACTTATGGCAGACAGTCCCCAAGGTCGAGGGGGCGGTTTCTACTCTAAACAAACGCACCACTATACCCATAGAAGATAGTTGTGCTTTCAAAGATCCTATGGCTAAAAAATTAGAGGGTTTGCTTAAAAAGATGTTTGTTCAGCAAGGTTACCTTCTACAACCAATTTCATGCATTGTTCCTGTCACTACAGCAGCGTGTTTCTGGTTCGATGAACTAGAAAAGGCGCTCAATAATAATTCTTCTTCTTATGAGGAGATTATGGACAGAATTCATGCTCTCAAATTGGCTAATTCTTCACCCTAGACGCCACTTTGCAATTGGCTAGGTTAGCGGCGAAAAATTCTGGTTTTGCTATTGTGGCGCGCAGAGCGCTTTGGCTAAAATCTTGGTCAGCGGATGCGTCTTCCAAGAACAAATTGCTTAACATTCCTTTCAAGGGGAAAACGCTGTTTGGCCCTGACTTGAAAGAGATTATCTCTGATATCACTGGGGGCAAGGGCCACGCCCTTCCTCAGGATAGGTCTTTCAAAGCCAAAAATAAACCTAATTTTCGTCCCTTTCGCAGAAACGGACCAGCCCCAAGTGCTACGTCCTCTAAGCAAGAGGGTAATACTTCTCAAGCCAAGCCAGCCTGGAGGCCAATGCAAGGCTGGAACAAAGGAAAGCAGGCCAAGAAACCTGCCACTGCTACCAAGACAGCATGAGATGTTGGCCCCCGATCCGGGACCGGATCTGGTGGGGGGCAGACTCTCTCTCTTCGCTCAGGCTTGGGCAAGAGATGTTCTGGATCCTTGGGCACTAGAAATAGTCTCCCAAGGTTATCTTCTGGAATTCAAGGGGCTTCCCCCAAGGGGGAGGTTCCACAGGTCTCAATTGTCTTCAGACCTCATAAAAAAACAGGCATTCTTACATTGTGTAGAAGACCTGTTAAAAATGGGAGTGATTCATCCTGTTCCATTAGGAGAACAAGGGATGGGGTTCTTCTCCAATCTGTTCGTAGTTCCCAAAAAAGAGGGAACATTCAGACCAATCTTAGATCTCAAGATCCTAAACAAGTTTCTCAAGGTTCCATCGTTCAAAATGGAAACCATTCGAACAATTCTTCCTTCCATCCAGGAAGGTCAATTCATGACCACGGTGGATTTAAAGGATGCGTATCTACATATTCCTATCCACAAGGAACATCATCGGTTCCTAAGGTTCGCATTCCTGGACAAGCATTACCAGTTTGTGGCACTTCCGTTCGGATTAGCCACTGCTCCAAGAATTTTCACAAAGGTACTAGGGTCCCTTCTAGCGGTGCTAAGACCAAGGGGCATTGCAGTAGTACCTTACTTGGACGACATTCTGATTCAAGCGTCGTCCCTTCCACAAGCAAAGGCTCACACGGACATTGTCCTGGCCTTTCTCAGATCTCACGGGTGGAAAGTGAACGTAGAAAAAAGTTCGCTATCTCCGTCAACAAGGGTTCCCTTCTTGGGAACAATAATAGACTCCTTAGAAATGAGGATTTTTCTGACAGGGGCCAGAAAATCAAAACTTCTAAACTCTTGTCAAATACTTCATTCTGTTCCTCTTCCTTCCATAGCGCAGTGCATGGAAGTAATAGGTTTGATGGTAGCGGCAATGGACATAGTTCCTTTTGCGCGAATTCATCTAAGACCATTACAACTGTGCATGCTCAGTCAGTGGAATGGGGACTATACAGACTTGTCTCCGACGATACAAGTAGATCAGAGGACCAGAGATTCACTCCGTTGGTGGCTGTCCCTGGACAACCTGTCACAGGGGATGAGCTTCCGCAGACCAGAGTGGGTCATTGTCACGACCGACGCCAGTCTGGTGGGCTGGGGCGCGGTCTGGGGACCCCTGAAAGCTCAGGGTCTTTGGTCTCGGGAAGAATCTCTTCTCCCGATAAATATTCTGGAACTGAGAGCGATATTCAATGCTCTCAAGGCTTGGCCTCAGCTAGCAAAGGCCAAGTTCATACGGTTTCAATCAGACAACATGACGACTGTTGCGTACATCAACCATCAGGGGGGAACAAGGAGTTCCCTGGCGATGGAAGAAGTGACCAAAATCATTCACTGGGCGGAGACTCACTCCTGCCACTTGTCTGCAATCCACATCCCAGGAGTGGAAAATTGGGAAGCGGATTTTCTGAGTCGTCAGACATTTCATCCGGGGGAGTGGGAACTCCATCCGGAAATCTTTGCCCAAATTACTCAATTGTGGGGCATTCCAGACATGGATCTGATGGCCTCTCGTCAGAACTTCAAGGTTCCTTGCTACGGGTCCAGATCCAGGGATCCCAAGGCGACTCTAGTAGATGCACTAGTAGCACCTTGGACCTTCAAACTAGCTTATGTATTCCCGCCGTTTCCTCTCATCCCCAGGCTGGTAGCCAGGATCAATCAGGAGAGGGCATCGGTGATCTTGATAGCTCCTGCGTGGCCACGCAGGACTTGGTATGCAGACCTGGTGAATATGTCATCGGCTCCACCATGGAAGCTACCTTTGAGACGAGACCTTCTTGTTCAAGGTCCGTTCGAACATCCGAATCTGGTCTCACTCCAACTGACTGCTTGGAGATTGAACGCTTGATCTTATCAAAGCGAGGGTTCTCAGATTCTGTCATTGATACTCTTGTTCAGGCCAGAAAGCCTGTAACTAGAAAAATCTACCACAAAATATGGAAAAAATATATCTGTTGGTGTGAATCTAAAGGATTCCCTTGGGACAAGGTAAAAATTCCTAAGATTCTATCCTTTCTTCAAGAAGGTTTGGAGAAAGGATTATCTGCAAGTTCTTTGAAGGGACAGATTTCTGCCTTGTCTGTGTTACTTCACAAAAAGCTGGCAGCTGTGCCAGATGTTCAAGCCTTTGTTCAGGCTCTGGTTAGAATCAAGCCTGTTTACAAACATTTGACTCCTCCTTGGAGTCTCAATTTAGTTCTTTCAGTTCTTCAGGGGGTTCCGTTTGAACCCTTACATTCCGTTGATATTAAGTTATTATCTTGGAAAGTTTTGTTTTTGGTTGCAATTTCTTCTGCTAGAAGAGTTTCAGAATTATCTGCTCTGCAGTGTTCTCCTCCTTATCTGGTGTTCCATGCAGATAAGGTGGTTTTACGTACTAAACCTGGTTTTCTTCCGAAAGTTGTTTCTAACAAAAACATTAACCAGGAGATAGTCGTGCCTTCTTTGTGTCCGAATCCAGTTTCAAAGAAGGAACGTTTGTTGCACAATTTGGATGTAGTTCGTGCTCTAAAATTCTATTTAGATGCTACAAAGGATTTTAGACAAACATCTTCTTTGTTTGTTGTTTATTCTGGTAAAAGGAGAGGTCAAAAAGCAACTTCTACCTCTCTCTCTTTTTGGATTAAAAGCATCATCAGATTGGCTTACGAGACTGCCGGACGGCAGCCTCCTGAAAGAATCACAGCTCATTCTACTAGGGCTGTGGCTTCCACATGGGCCTTCAAGAACGAGGCTTCTGTTGATCAGATATGTAAGGCAGCGACTTGGTCTTCACTGCACACTTTTACTAAATTTTACAAATTTGATACTTTTGCTTCTTCTGAGGCTATTTTTGGGAGAAAGGTTTTGCAAGCCGTGGTGCCTTCCATCTAGGTGACCTGATTTGCTCCCTCCCTTCATCCGTGTCCTAAAGCTTTGGTATTGGTTCCCACAAGTAAGGATGACGCCGTGGACCGGACACACCTATGTTGGAGAAAACAGAATTTATGTTTACCTGATAAATTACTTTCTCCAACGGTGTGTCCGGTCCACGGCCCGCCCTGGTTTTTTAATCAGGTCTGATAATTTATTTTCTTTAACTACAGTCACCACGGTATCATATGATTTCTCCTATGCAAATATTCCTCCTTTACGTCGGTCGAATAACTGGGGAAGGCGGAGCCTAGGAGGGATCATGTGACCAGCTTTGCTGGGCTCTTTGCCATTTCCTGTTGGGGAGGAGAATATCCCACAAGTAAGGATGACGCCGTGGACCGGACACACCGTTGGAGAAAGTAATTTATCAGGTAAACATAAATTCTGTTTTCCAATTTAATTCTATTATCAAATTTTCTTCATTATTTTGTTATCCATTGCTGAAGGAACAGCATTGCACTACTGACAGGAAGCTGAAAATATCTATTTAGCCAATCACAAGAGACCAATGTGTGCAGGCACCAATTAGCAGCAGCTCCCACTAGTGTATGATCTGTGCGTATTCATTTTTTAACAAGGGATACTAAGAGAACGAAGCACATTTTAAAATAGAAGTGAATTTAAAAGTGTCTTAAAATTAAATGCTCTATCTGAATCATGCAAGTTTAATTTTGACTTTCCTATCCCTTTAATAAAGTAATTGCTCTTAGCAGTTTTTGGGGGCGAAAGTTGGCGGCTGTAACATATTAGAGGAAAAAAACGGCACTGAAAACTGCATTTACATTGCAGTCTATGGGAACTGTGTGTTCCCTGTAAATATATATGTATATGTTAATATGTGTATATACACATATTAACACATAAATATATGTATATATTCATATACATATATATTTACAATTCGCTGCCATTGCTAATTGACTTACACTCTTCGCTTGTGCTAGTTCTCATGCCATGAGACTCCCATTGTAGCCTATAGAAGTGCGCTCTTGTGAGCACAATGCTTCCCAGCAATGCAAGCTCACATTCACATTGCACTCAACTTGTAATACCAGCGCTCATTTGCATGCACTGGTATTACTCAGTGGAGCGCCAATACCGCTTTTGCAAAAGCGATATTTCTAATGACATGGTGAGTCCACGGATCATCAATTACTGTTGGGAATATCACTCCTGGCCAGCGGGAGGAGGCAAAGAGCACCACAGCAGAGCTGTTAAGTATCACTTCCCTTCCCACAAACCCTAGTCATTCTCTTTGCCTTCAGTGCAAGGAGGAGGTGAAGTTTTGGTGTCTGACTTCAATCAAGATTTTATTATTTTGAAGGCCAGAGCAGGCTTGCTCTGATCTTTCCTTTCAAGATTGGGTCTAGCTGTACTCCACGTTAGTCTCTTCAGTAGGGCAGTGGTAGCTTTAAAGCAGTTAGTAACTTGTAAGCTGGGCCTTGCTGCATTTTCCTAACACTCTGCTGCCCTAGTACAGAAAGCCAGAATACGTTTATTCTGATCTTACTTTTGTCTACAGGCCTATGTGGGGAGCGGCATCCCCTCATGCCAGGTAAGCTGTCCTCCTGCCGGACAGCTAAATACAGGTAAGTGCTGTTTATCTTCCAGGTTGGAAGTTTAAAAGAGGCACTTATGGGGACATACATATATCCTAGTTAGGATATGATTTAAGGTAGTGAACAGGCACTTAATGTGACTATGGCGAGAGACTGTTTCCCTTTATTAGAGATGAAGGGGTTAATTGATTGTAGATGACAAGCTGAGGGTGCTAGTTTCTTCTGTTATATTTATTTTGTTAATCCAGCAGAGAACAGAGCTATATCAGCTTAAACTCAGGTTTGAAGCTGTCCTAGGGTGCTTATGCCGGTTATGATTTTGGTCGTTATGCAATATTCTCTACTCTGTCCTGCTTAATGGTATTGTGAGCGGGAGAACAAGCTATTCGGTTTTTACTGATCTCGCTTAAGACTTTGGGCAAGCAATCTGTCTTTTATTTATATATGTATGCAGATTTTTTGAAAGCGGGAGAGAGGGAGTTTGCGCGCCATTAGCCAGTGGTGCACTGTTCGGGAGAGCAAGCTAGTCGGTTTTTACCGATCTCGCCTAAGGTCCTTGGGTAGGCAATCTGACTTTTAGTTATGTATGCATGCAGAGAGCGGGAGTATGTGCGCCATTAAAAACCAGTGGCGCACTGTTTGTTTTCTCTCAATTTCCTTTTTACCCTGCCTCCTCCTTGTTTCGTAGTTCGGAGCGGCACCATTTTTGGATGCTCCCGTAGTGAACTTTTGAACCGGCTCCTTCTCCGACATGAAACGGGAACGGCGTTCTTGTTTAAGAGTCTCAGTGTATTTAAGACTATTCTGCTCCGTTGTTAGTAGCTCCAGACCGTTACAGTCGATATCATGAAAGTATATATAATCAGCTGTTTTTACATCTGAAGACCTATGAATTATTAAGCCTGCTACTACAGAAATATATGCCCACTTTTTTTTTATGTAACCCAGTGATCACCTTGTTAAATTCAATGAACTTAACCTGTTTTTAATTTATTGTTGTGAAATCTCAGATTCAGTATAACTCCTTCAACTGATTCTGAAGTAGTATCCTTCAGATTTAAGCTTTAACACCTTCGTGTACTGTTTAAGGAGGTTTTGGCTACGATGGAACGACTCCGTTATGTTTGGCATTGTCAATCCTAAGAATCTAGTGAACTTTATAAATACTAAGATTCCTTCGTGGAAGTTTTTTCTTTATCCAAACAGTGTTAGGAGATTTTCTCTGGAATGGAGGAGCCTAGTCTACCACCAAACTTCCCTGAATGCACCCGATCCTGTCTGATCTCGGAAGTTAAGCAGGACCAGGCCTGGTCAGTATATGCCTGGGAACTGCCTGGGAGTGGTGCGGTAACGGCCACTCCAACCTGCATACGCACAATCTCATCTGATCTCGGAAGCTAAGCAAAGTTGGGCCTGGTTAGTACTTGGAAGTCAAGCACGGTGCCTTAAAGGGACACTGAACCCACATTTTTCTTTGGTGATTCAGATAGAGCATGGCATTTTAAGCAACTTTCTAATTTACTCCTATTATCAAATTTTCTTCATTCTCTTGGTATCTTTATTTGAAATGCAACAATGTAAGTTAAGATACCGGCCCTTTTTTGCTGAACTACCTGGATTGTTCTTGCTGATTGGTGGATAAATTCATCCACCAATAAAAAAATTGCTGTCCAGAGTACTGAACCAAATAAAAAGCTTAGATGCCTTCTTTTTCAAATAAAGATAGCAAGAGAACAAAGAAAATGTGATAATAGGAGTCAATTAGAAAGTTGCTTAAAATGGCATGCTCTATCTGAATAATGAAAGAAAACATTTGGGTTCAGTGTCCCTTTTAAGTAGTAGGGACCATTCCTGCTCTGGCTAGGAGAACTTTGATCCCTAGGGAGAATAGCTGTTCTTCCCAGGATAATGGTCTCATTTTCTACTATGACTCAGTCTTTGATCCTCATGTTGCTCCTTTACGGATCCTTGGATAAGAAGCTGGAGGTTTAATTGTTAATTTAAAGCAATACCTTGTCTTATTAGACTTGCTGTAGTAGTCTGCCGGGCTTGGGTCTGAAATCTATATGGATTAGCTAGAGAGTAAGACTATAGGAAAGTTTTTCTTTTACTCTTTCTGCAGGGTCAGTCTTGTCCTTTAGAGTCTATTCTCAGATTTTCTCCCAGGGACAGATTTCTCCTTCTAAGGTATCAGGACATTCCTCTCTGAAAGTTACAGTCAGTTTCTGACCTTCTAATTAGCGTCCATTCTCCTTTGGTTCTAGAGGTTCTGTTCAGAAGAACATAGACCTGAAGGATGTGTTTTACTGTTCCCATGAGTCGGAATCTTTTCAAATTTCTGAGTTTTCCCATCCGAGAAAGAGACTAGGTCCAGGGATAGTGCAAGGGTGCTTTTCTGGACAATATTGGTTCAGGTGTCATCCCTCCTTCAAGCAAGCTCTTTTTCTCGAGATCTGGTCCATTTTACTTTCACATGGATGGGAAATGGTCTGAATCCCCTAGTTCCATCTACTAGGTTGGTTTATTGGGGACTTTAATAGGATCTCTATCTAGGAAATCAAGGATTTTTCTTGTTCTCTCTTCTGTCCGGCCACCAGCAAGTTCTAGTGGTCCAGTAGATAGTTAACTCTTACAAACAGTTGGGTGGGAGTTCAGATTTAGCTAAGATTTAGCTGTGGTTTAATTTTCCTCTCAGTAGCACATTGGACTGATGGTCCCATGCACATCATTCCCTTGGATAATTTCCACAATATGGAGAACTCTCGGGTCTGTTTCAGTGGATAGATCTAGATAATCAACAAGAGTCTCTCAGGAGTATATGTCTCAGGACGTCTGTTCCTGGAGACATTCCTGGGTGATGTGACCACGGGGGGTAGTTCTGGGACTCGTTAATGGCGCAAGGACTCTGGATCGTTAGGAGTCAGCTTCCCTCATAAACATCTTGGAGTGGAAAGCGATTTTCAAGTTCCAGTCGGACAACTTATCCTCTGTGTGGCTTACCAACCACCAGGGAGGAATCCGGAATCCTTTGCTTGTAAGAGGTGGTTCGGATCATTGAGTGGGCAAAGCTTCACAATTGTTTATCTACCATCCACATCCCAGGGATGGACAATTGGGAGTTGTTTTCCTGAGCAGGCAGATTTTTCTTCCGGGGAGTGGGAACTCCATCCGGAAGTGTTCTCCAGGTTATCAACCAAATGGGGGTTACCGCAAGGGGATCTGATGGCGTCTCGTCAGAACTCCAAGCTCCCATAGTACGGTTCGAGGTCGAGAGACCCTCAAGCCTTTCTGATAGATGCTCTGGCAGTTCCTTGGAACCTCAGGTTGGCATGTCTGTTTCCTCCATTTGCTCTCTTTCGTGAGTTATCACTTGGATCAAGCAGGAGAGAGCATCAGTGATTCTTTTAGCTTCTGGGTGGCCTCACAGGATCTGGTAGGCAGATCTAGTAGAATTGTCGTCCCTACATCAGTGGAGACTACCTCTCAGGAAGGACCTTCTGCTTCAGGGGCCCTTCCTTCATCCGAATCTCGTTTTCTCTGAAACTGACTGCTGGGAGATTGAGTGGTTTTTCTGAACCGGTTATTGAGACCATGGTTCAGGCTTGTAAATTTGTTACTAGAGGGATTACCATAAGATATGGAGTACTATCTTTAAGGGTGTGAGTCTAAAGGATATTCTTGGAGTAAGGTCAGGATCCCAAGGATTATATTCTTTCTCCAGGATGGCCTTGAGAAGGGATTATCTGTCAGTACCCTCAAGGGTCGGACTTCTGCTCCTTCCATTCTGCTACGCAAGCGTCTGGCCGACGTGTCGGATGTACAATCCTTTTGTCAGGCCCGGGTGAATCAGGCCTGTGTTTAAATCAGTTGCTTAACCTTGTTCTTAAAGTTTTACAACAGGCTCCGTTTGAGCCTATGCGTTCCATAGATATTACATTTGTATCTTGGAAGGTTTTGTTTCTTATTGCTTCTGCTCAGAGAGTTTATGAACTCCCAGCTTGCAGTGTGATTCTCCTTATCTCATAATTCATCAGATGAGGCAGTTTTCCGTACCAAGTTTGGTTTCTTCCTAGGGTTGTTTCAGACTGGAATATTAATCAGGAAATTGTTGTTCCTTCTCTCTGTCCTAATCCTCCTTCCCATAAGGAATGTTTATTACTCAACTTAGACGTTGTGCATGCTCTTAAGTTCTGTTTACAGGCTACAAAGGACTTTCGTCAGTCTTCTGCTTTGTTTGTTGCTTTCTGGAAAACGTAAGGGTCAAAAAGCTACTGCCACTTCTCTTCTCTGGTTGGGAAGTATTATTTGTTTGGCAAATGAGACTGCTGGACAGCAGCCTCCTGAGAGATTTACAGCTCATTCCTCCAGGATGGGGTCTTCTTCTTGGGCCTTCAAGAATGAGGACTCTGTTGAACAGATCTGTAAGGCTGCAACTTGGTCTTCTTTGCACACTTTTGTCTCGACTGAGGTTTCTTTTGGGAGAAAGGTTCTTCAGGCAGTGGTACCTTCTGTTTAGGTTACCTGCCTTGCCCTCCCATATCATCTGTGTCCTCTAGCTTGTATTGATTCCCAACAGTAATTGATGAGCCGTGTCATTAGAAAGAAAACAAAATTTATGCTTACCTGATTTATCTATTTATTGACACAGTGAGTCCACGGCCCTCCTTGTTTTTCAGACAGTTTTTTATATAAACCTCAGGCACCTCTGCACCTTGTGTTATTTCCTTTCTCTCCTTTCCTTCGGTGGAATGACTGGGGTCTGTGGGAAGGGAAGTGATACTTAACAGCTCTACTATGGTGCTCTTTGCCTCCTCCTGCTGGCCAGGAGTGATATTCCCAACAGTAATTGATGATCCGTGGACTCACCGTTTCAAGAAATAAATAAATTTATTAGGTAAGCATAAATTTAGTTTTTGTGCTCCCCTTGTAATCTAGCCCTTAATAGTTACATTTGCTTAAATTATAGATTTTTCATATAGGTGTCGAGAGTCCTTGAGCTGTTATGTATGGGATATACATTCCTACCAGGAGGAGACAAAGTTTCCCAAACCTCAAAAGCCTAAATATACCCCCCCCCCCCCACTTCACACATACCTCAGTTTAAAAACTTTGCCTCCTTAGGAGGTGGTTGAAGCATTATGTGCTTGATTTCTTCAGTGAAAGGTGCTTCAGAGCTTATTGAAGCCCATTTCCCCTCAGTGCTTGTCAGAGGGAAGTAAAGGGATTACTGCCTTATGATTCCCATGTTTTCGCCTCACGGGAAATCTTTTCATGGGCTCTCTGTAAATTCGGTTACTGGGATTCATCTTCTACCTCCCTTTACAGAACAAAATTTATACTCCTATTACTCCATTACCTCTTCTGATATGTTTCTGTACTGGTTTGGCTGTCTGATTTCAGTGGACGAGTGTCTAAAAGTTAAGTAATATTTTACTTTTCTATGGACACTATATCTATAGATTGGGCACTTATCATATAAGTTATTGCTATACTATTACAGGCATTATTACCCTTTTTATGTTAAAACTGTTCTTTGAAGTAATCGCTTGCTAAAACATTAACTTGAAAGCTTAATTTTGGTAGTTATGATGTTTTTTAAAGATATTTTTATCACTTAAACGCTTAAATATACTCCAGATTACTTTTTATTTACATAAGGTTGCTTTATTATAACTTCGATCTATATTAGGCTTCACCGGAGCCTCATCTTACTTTACTTTTTGATTCCTATAATCCAGCAGGCGCACGGGACTGAGCACTCACACAGGCGTGCTCACCTTGTCACATAATTTCTCAGTCTTTGTTGTGATGTAAATGATGCGCCGTATTGTGCGCACTTCATTTTCGCGCTAAAAATTTGCGCCTAAAAATCTTTAAAAGAACCACTCCCTTATCACCATGCGCCCTCATTTTCATCAAGGACTTAATACAGCTAGATATTTTTCTGTTTGTATTTCCATCACTTCACATAGCGATCAGCATTACATGTTAAAGTGGTATTAACAAACATTTTTATAAGCAATCTTTTCCATACCTCAAAGCTTGTAAAGGGGATTATATTATTACATTACATTGCATATTTAAAAATGTTTTTTTAATTGCCCTAATGGAGCACCCTGAACCTGTCCCTGAAGTTACCATAGGAACTGAGCCGGTTGTACACCTTTTTATCAAAGCTAAGCATGCTTATTGTAAAAATGCTGAAGTAGCTTCTTCAGCTCATTTATGTGGATCATGCTTAGATTTTTCTATCTCATACTAATAATGTTTCTATGTTTACCAATTCACCTACTGTTTATCACTTACAGATGGATGCAGATGACGTACACCCAGCAATGAAAAGGTTTGCTACCGCCATTGAGAGGGCCCTGACTGCACTACCGCCTTTAAATAAACAGAAGAGGTCTGCTCATATTTTACCTTCTACTAGTAATATATGTACTTACCAACAAAATACTGAAGTTTCTTCTAATGATGAGGATTCCTCTGATTCTGAGACTCCTTCATCAGATACAGAACCAGATAATTGTTCTTTTTTATTTAAAATTGAGCACATTCATTCTCTTTTAAAATACGTTTGTCACTTTAAGGATTGGAGAAGCTAAACCTTCTGATGATAAACCCTGTAATTGTTTAAATTCAGTGTATAAGACTGTTATGAATCTCCCTGAGATTTTTCCTATACCTGACACTGTCTCTGATATGATTGCTAAGAAATGGCCTAACCAGGTACCCATTTTAACCCTTCTTCAGGGTTTAAAAAATTATATCCTTTTACTTTTTGCTAATTTGGAGCTTGCTTTGTCAAATGGTCCCCAAGTTTGATGGCTAGCTAAAAGTACTACTATTCTTTTGGAAGACAGTACTTCTTTTAAAGGCCCTTTAGCTTGAATCTTATCTAAGAAGGGCATATTTACATTCTGGCTATATTCTTAGACCAGCTGACATAGCTGCTGCATCTACTTTCTGGTTATCTAGCCTTGCTCAGCAGTTATCTTCTGACCCTGATTGTTGTAATATTCTGAGTTGACTTCAACATGCAAGTAATTTTATTTGTGATGCAGTATTTGATATCATGAAAATCAATATTTAAACTATGTCCTTAGTTATTCTTACCAGAAGAGCTTTATGGCTTAAATCATGGAATGCTGATATGATATCTAAAATAAGATTATCTCTTTCTTTTCAAGGAAATAAACTTTTTGGATCATAACTGGATTCTATTATTTTCACTATTACTGGAGGTAAGGGAGTGTTCCTTACTCAAGACAAAGTATAAGGGGAAATGTAAGGCTCCCAACCGTTTTCGTTCCTTTAGCCAGAACAGAGAGCAGACAACTACCCCCTCCCCTAAAGCTTCTGGCTCAACTTGGAGACTTTCCTCAAATTGGAATAAATCCAAACAATATTAGAATCCAAATCCAGCCCCTAAGACCACATGAAGGTGAGGCCCCCAATCCAGTACTTCTGGTAGGGGGCAGACTAAAACTTATTCACAAATTTTGGTTAGAATCTGTCTAAAATCCCTGGATTCAAAACATTATTTTTCAGGGATTTCGAATTGGATTCAGAATAAGATCTCCTATTGGGATATTTTTCTCACCCATATTCCAAGACATCCAATAAAAGCCCAAGCATTTCTGAAATGTGTTTCAGACCTGGAAAATATGGGAGTGATTGTCCCAGTTCCTTTACCGGAACAAGGGATCGTTTTTTATTCAAATCTCTTCATTGTTCCAAAAAGGAAAATTCTTTCAGACCAATTCTGTATCTGAAAACACTTAACAAATTTGTGAAAATTCCACTTTTCAAGATGGAAAACATTATTAATTTCTGAAGTTCTCCTTTCTGGAAAAGCATCACCAATTTGTTGCTCTCCCTTTTGGCCTAGCAACAGCTCCAAGAATATTTACAAAGGTTCTTGGTGCCCTTCTATCTGTAATCAGAGTGCAGGATATTGCAGCGTTTCCTTATTTGGACGATATCTTGGTACTAGCTCAATCTTTTCATTTAGCATAATCTCACACAAAACTGTTACCGTTCCTTAAAAGACATGGTTGGAGGATCAATTTACCAAAATTTTTCTTGATTCCTCAGACAATGGTCACCTTTTTAGGTTTCCAAATATACTTAGTGTCCATGACTCTATGCCTGACAGAAAAGAGACAAAATTGGTTTCAGCTTGTCTAAACTTCAATACTAGTCCTCATGATTGCAGCATGGCCTCTTCAATTTTGCATGCTGTGCCAATGGTGCAAGGACTATACTCAAATATCACAACTGATATTCTTAGATCCCAATACACAACTTTCTCTGACTTGGTGGTTAAACCACCACACTATTGAAGAATGAGTCATATCTCAGTTTTCAGACCGACATATCACAACAGTGGCATATGTCAATCATCAAGGCGGAACTCAAAGTTCCTTAGCCATGATAGAAGTATCTCAAATACTTTGTTGGGTGGAATCCAATTCCTGCCTCATCACTACGATTCACATCCCAGGTGTAGACAACTGGGAGGCAGATTATCTCAGTCGTCAGGCCCTACATCCGTGGGAGTGGTTTCTCCACCCAGATGTTTTCTATCGGATTGTTCAAATATGGGGTCTTCTGGAAATAGAACTAATGGCCTCTCGTTTAAACAAGAAACTTCCCAGGTACCTTGCGAGGTCCATGGAACCTCAGACAAAGGGTGTTGGATGCTCTAGCAGTGCCTTGGTCTTACCAGCCTGCTTACATATTCCCTCCCCTGGTCCTGCTTCCCAGAGTGATTTCCAAAATCAAAATAGAACAGTCCTCTGTAATTCTGATAGCCTCTGCGTGGCCTCACAGGATTTGGTATGTAGATCTAGTTCGGATGTCCAGTTGTCTACCATGGCCTCTTCCTTTAAGACCAGACCTTTTGTCTCAAGGTCCATTCTTCCATCCAGATCAAAGGTCTCTGAACCTACTGGCATGTAAATTGAACACTTAGTTCTCAGTCACAGAGGATTCTCTAGTTAACACCATGATTCAGGATCAATTCAAGAAAGATCTATCATAAAGTTTGGAAAACTTATATTTCTCCAACATAGGTGTGTCCGGTCCACGGCGTCATCCTTACTTGTGGGATATTCTCTTCCCCAACAGGAAATGGCAAAGAGCCCAGCAAAGCTGGTCACATGATCCCTCCTAGGCTCCGCCTACCCCAGTCATTCTCTTTGCCGTTGTACAGGCAACATCTCCACGGAGATGGCTTAGAGTTTTTTAGTGTTTAACTGTAGTTTTTCATTATTCAATCAAGAGTTTGTTATTTTCAAATAGTGCTGGTATGTACTATTTACTCAGAAACAGAAAAGAGATGAAGAGTTCTGTTTGTATGAGGAAAATGATTTTAGCAACCGTAACTAAAATCCATGGCTGTTCCACACAGGACTGTTGAGAGCAATTAACTTCAGTTGGGGGAACAGTGTGCAGTCTCTTGCTGCTTGAGGTATGACACATTCTAACAAGACGATGTAATGCTGGAAGCTGTCATTTTCCCTATGGGATCCGGTAAGCCATGTTTATTACGATCGTAAATAAGGGCTTCACAAGGGCTTATTTAGACTGTAGACTTTTTTGGGCTAAATCGATTCATTATTAACACATATTTAGCCTTGAGGAATCATTTTATTTGGGTATTTTGATATAATAATATCGGCAGGCACTGTATTAGACACCTTATTTCTTAGGGGCTTTCCCAAAGCATAAGCAGAGTCTCATTTTCGCGCCGGTGTGGCGCACTTGTTTTTGAGAGGCATGGCATGCAGTCGCATGTGAGAGGAGCTCTGATACTTAGAAAAGACTTCTGAAGGCGTCATTTGGTATCGTATTCCCCTTTGGGTTTGGTTGGGTCTCAGCAAAGCAGATACCAGGGACTGTAAAGGGGTTAAAGCTTAAAACGGCTCCGGTTCCGTTATTTTAAGGGTTAAAGCTTCCAAATTTGGTGTGCAATATTTTTAAGGCTTTATGACACTGTGGTGAAAATTTGGTGAATTTTGAACAATTCCTTCATGTTTTTTTCGCAATTGCAGTAATAAAGTGTGTTCAGTTTAAAATTTAAAGTGACAGTAACGGTTTTATTTTAAAACGTTTTTTGTACTTTCTTATCAAGTTTATGCCTGTTTAACATGTCTGAACTACCAGATAGACTGTGTTCTGAATGTGGGGAAGCCAGAATTCCTATTCATTTAAATAAATGTGATTTATGTGATAATGACAATGATGCCCAAGATGATTCCTCAAGTGAGGGGAGTAAGCATGGTACTGCATCATTCCCTCCTTCGTCTACACGAGTCTTGCCCACCCAGGAGGCCCCTAGTACATCTAGCGCGCCAATACTCCTTACTATGCAACAATTAACGGCTGTAATGGATAATTCTGTCAAAAACATTTTAGCCAAAACGAACCCTTGTCAGCGTAAGCGTGGCTGCTCTGTTTTAGTTACTGAAGAGCATGACGACGCTGATATTAATATCTCTGAAGGGCCCCTAACTCAATCTGAGGGAGCCAGGGAGGTTTTGTCTGAGGGAGAAATTACTGATTTAGGGAACATTTCTCAGCAGGCTGAATCTGATGTGATTACATTTAAATTTAAGTTGGAACATCTCCGCATTTTGCTTAAGGAGGTATTATCCACTCTGGATGATTGTGAAAATTTGGTCATCCCAGAGAAACTATGTAAAATGGACAAGTTCCTAGAGGTGCCGGGGCTCCCAGAAGCTTTTCCTATACCCAAGCGGGTGGCGGACATTGTTAATAAAGAATGGGAAAGGCCCGGTATTCCTTTCGTCCCTCCCCCCATATTTAAAAAATTGTTTCCTATGGTCGACCCCAGAAAGGACTTATGGCAGTCAGTCCCCAAGGTCGAGGGAGCGGTTTCTACTTTAAACAAACGCACCACTATACCCATAGAGGATAGTTGTGCTTTCAAAGATCCTATGGATAAAAAATTAGAAGGTTTGCTCAAAAAGATGTTTGTTCAGCAGGGTTACCTTCTACAACCCATTTCATGCATTGTCCCTGTCACTACAGCTGCATATTTCTGGTTTGATGAACTGATAAAGGTGCTCGATAGTGATTCTCCTCCTTATGAGGAGATTATGGACAGAATCAATGCTCTCAAATTGGCTAATGCTTTCACTCTAGACGCCACTTTGCAATTGGCTAGGTTAGCGGCTAAGAATTCTGGGTTTGCTATTGTGGCGCGCAGAGCGCTTTGGTTGAAATCTTGGTCGGCTGATGCGTCTTCCAAGAACAAGCTACTAAACATTCCTTTCAAGGGGAAAACGCTGTTTGGTCCCGACTTGAAAGAGATTATCTCTGATATCACTGGGGGTAAGGGCCACGCCCTTCCTCAGGATCGGCCTTTCAAGGCAAAAAATAGATAATTTTCGTCCCTTTCGTAAAAACGGACCAGCCCAAGGTGCTACGTCCTCTAAGCAAGAGGGTAATACTTCTCAGGCCAAGCCAGCTTGGAGACCAATGCAAGGCTGGAACAAGGGAAAGCAGGCCAAGAAACCTGCCACTGCTACCAAGTCAGCATGAAATATTGGCCCCCGATCCGGGACCGGATCTGGTGGGGGGCAGACTCTCTCTCTTCGCTCAGGCTTGGGCAAGAGATGTTCTGGATCCTTGGGCGCTAGAAATAGTCTCCCAGGGTTATCTTCTGGAATTCAAGGGACTTCCCCCAAGGGGGAGGTTCCACAGGTCTCAGTTGTCTTCAGACCACATAAAAAGACAGGCGTTCTTACATTGTGTAGAAGACCTGTTAAAAATGGGAGTGATTCATCCTGTTCCATTAAGAGAACAAGGGATGGGGTTCTACTCCAATCTGTTCATAGTTCCCAAAAAAGAGGGAACGTTCAGACCAATCTTAGATCTCAAGATCTTAAACAAATTTCTCAAGGTCCCATCGTTCAAGATGGAAACCATTCGAACTATCCTTCCTTCCATCCAGGAAGGTCTATTTATGACCACGGTGGATTTAAAGGATGCGTATCTACATATTCCTATCCACAAGGAACATCATCGGTTCCTAAGGTTTGCATTCCTGGACAAACATTACCAGTTTGTGGCGCTTCCTTTCGGATTAGCCACTGCTCCAAGGATTTTCACAAAGGTACTAGGGTCCCTTCTAGCGGTGCTAAGACCAAGGGGCATTGCAGTAGTACCCTACCTGGACGACATTCTGATTCAAGCGTCGTCCCTTCCTCGAGCAAAGGCTCACACGGACATCGTCCTGGCCTTTCTCAGATCTCACGGCTGGAAAGTGAACGTGGAAAAGAGTTCTCTATCCCCGTCAACAAGGGTTCCCTTCTTGGGAACAATTATAGACTCCTCAGACATGAGGATTTTTCTAACAGAGGCCAGAAAAACAAAACTTCTGGACTCTTGTCGGATACTTCATTCTGTTCCTCTTCCTTCCGTAGCTCAGTGCATGGAAGTGATCGGGTTGATGGTAGCGGCAATGGACATAGTTCCTTTTGCGCGCATTCATCTAAGACCATTACAACTGTGCATGCTCAGTCAGTGGAATGGGGACTATACAGACTTGTCTCCAAAGATACAAGTAAATCAGAGGACCAGAGACTCACTCCGTTGGTGGCTGTCCCTGGACAACCTGTCACAAGGGATGACATTCCGCAGACCAGAGTGGGTCATTGTCACGACCGACGCCAGTCTGATGGGCTGGGGCGCGGTCTGGGGATCCCTGAAAGCTCAGGGTCTTTGGTCTCGGGAAGAATCTCTTCTACCGATAAATATTCTGGAACTGAGAGCGATATTCAATGCTCTCAAGGCTTGGCCTCAGCTAGCGAGGACCAAGTTCATACGGTTTCAATCAGACAACATGACGACTGTTGCGTACATCAACCATCAGGGGGGAACAAGGAGTTCCCTAGCGATGGAAGAAGTGACCAAGATTGTTCTATGGGCGGAGTCTCACTCCTGCCACCTGTCTGCTATCCACATCCCGGGAGTGGAAAATTGGGAAGCGGATTTTCTGAGTCGTCAGACATTGCATCCGGGGGAGTGGGAACTCCATCCGGAAGTCTTTGCCCAAGTCACTCAGCTGTGGGGCATTCCAGACATGGCTCTAATGGCCTCTCGTCAGAACTTCAAAGTTCCCTGTTACGGGTCCAGATCCAGGGATCCCAAGGCGGCTCTAGTGGATGCACTAGTAGCACCTTGGACCTTCAAACTAGCTTATGTGTTCCCGCCGTTTCCTCTCATCCCCAGGCTGGTAGCCAGGATCAATCAGGAGAGGGCGTCGGTGATATTGATAGCTCCTGCGTGGCCACGCAGGACTTGGTATGCAGATCTGGTGAATATGTCATCGGCTCCACCTTGGAAGCTACCTTTGAGACGAGACCTTCTTGTTCAGGGTCCGTTCGAACATCCGAATCTGGTTTCACTCCAGCTGACTGCCTGGAGATTGAACGCTTGATTTTATCGAAGCGAGGTTTCTCAGATTCTGTTATCGATACTCTTGTTCAGGCCAGAAAGCCTGTAACTAGAAAGATTTACCACAAAATTTGGAAAAAATATATCTGTTGGTGTGAATCTAAAGGATTCCCTTGGGACAAGGTTAAGATTCCTAGGATTCTATCCTTCCTTCAAGAAGGATTGGAAAAAGGATTATCGGCAAGTTCCCTGAAGGGACAGATTTCTGCCTTGTCGGTGTTACTTCACAAAAAGCTGGCAGCTGTGCCAGACGTTCAAGCCTTTGTTCAGGCTCTGGTTAGGATTAAGCCTGTTTACAAACCCTTGACTCCTCCTTGGAGTCTCAATTTAGTTCTTTCAGTTCTTCAGGGGGTTCCGTTTGAACCCTTACATTCCGTTGATATTAAGTTATTATCTTGGAAAGTTTTGTTTTTAGTTGCAATTTCTTCTGCTAGAAGAGTTTCAGAATTATCTGCTCTGCAGTGTTCCCCTCCTTATCTGGTGTTCCATGCAGATAAGGTGGTTTTACGTACTAAACCTGGTTTTCTTCCAAAAGTTGTTTCTAACAAAAACATTAACCAGGAGATTATCGTACCTTCTCTGTGTCCGAAACCAGTTTCAAAGAAGGAACGTTTGTTGCACAATTTGGATGTCGTTCGCGCTCTAAAATTCTATTTAGATGCTACGAAGGATTTTAGACAAACATCTTCCTTGTTTGTTGTTTACTCAGGTAAAAGGAGAGGTCAAAAAGCTACTTCTACCTCTCTCTCTTTTTGGATTAAAAGCATCATCAGATTGGCTTACGAGACTGCCGGACGGCAGCCTCCCGAAAGAATCACAGCTCATTCCACTAGGGCTGTGGCTTCCACATGGGCCTTCAAGAACGAGGCTTCTGTTGATCAGATATGTAGGGCAGCGACTTGGTCTTCACTGCACACTTTTACCAAATTTTACAAGTTTGATACTTTTGCTTCTTCTGAGGCTATTTTTGGGAGAAAGGTTTTGCAAGCCGTGGTGCCTTCCATTTAGGTGACCTGATTTGCTCCCTCCCTTCATCCGTGTCCTAAAGCTTTGGTATTGGTTCCCACAAGTAAGGATGACGCCGTGGACCGGACACACCTATGTTGGAGAAAACAGAATTTATGTTTACCTGATAAATTTCTTTCTCCAACGGTGTGTCCGGTCCACGGCCCGCCCTGGTTTTTTTAATCAGGTCTGATAATTTATTTTCTTTAACTACAGTCACCACGGTACCATATGGTTTCTCCTATGCAAATATTCCTCCTTAACGTCGGTCGAATGACTGGGGTAGGCGGAGCCTAGGAGGGATCATGTGACCAGCTTTGCTGGGCTCTTTGCCATTTCCTGTTGGGGAAGAGAATATCCCACAAGTAAGGATGACGCCGTGGACCGGACACACCGTTGGAGAAAGAAATTTATCAGGTAAACATAAATTCTGTTTTCATAGTGTTCTACTCATGATTACTTCTGATATTCTTTTACAATTCCTAGGAGTCTTCAGTTTCTTCAAGATGGTTTGGATAAAGATTTGTCTGTCAGTACTTTGAAAGGACAAATCTCTGCTCTTTCTGTAATGTTCCACAGAAAAATTGCTCATCTTCCAGATATTCATTGTTTTGTTCAGACTTTAATTCAAATTAAACTTGTTATTAAACCTATTTCTCCTCCCTGGAGTCTTAACCTGGTGTTAAAGATTTTACAGGCTCCTTCCTCATTTCTTTCATGTAATTAGCAAGAGTCCATGAGCTAGTGAGGTATGGGATATACATTCCTACCAGGAGGGGCAAAGTTTCCCAAACCTTAAAATGCCTATAAATACACCCCTCACCACACCCACAATTCAGTTTTACAAACTTTGCCTCCTATGGAGGTGGTGAAGTAAGTTTGTGCTAGATTCTACGTTGATATGCGCTCCGCAGCAGGTTGGAGCCCGGTTTTCCTCTCAGCGTGCAGTGAATGTCAGAGGGATGTGAGGAGAGTATTGCCTATTTGAATGCAATGATCTCCTTCTACGGGGTCTATTTTATAGGTTCTCTGTTATCGGTCGTAGAGATTCATCTCTTACCTCCCTTTTCGGATCGACGATATACTCTTATATATATACCATTACCTCTGCTGATTTTCGTTTCAGTACTGGTTTGGCTTTCTACAACATGTAGATGAGTGTCCTGGGGTAAGTAAGTAAGCTTATTTTCTGTGACACTCTAAGCTATGGTTAGGCACTTTTTTATAAAGTTCTAAATATATGTATTCAAACATTTATTTGCCTTGACTTATTTTCAGACAGTCAGTTTCATACTTGGGATAATGCATTTGAATCAATCATTTTTTCTTACCTTAAAAAATGTTTGACTTTTTCCCTGTGGGCTGTTAGGCTCGCGGGGGCTGAAAATGCTTCATTTTATTGCGTCATTCTTGGCGCAGACTTTTTTGGCGCAAAATTTTTTTACTGTTTCCGGCGTCATACGTGTCGCCGGAAGTTGCGTCATTTTTTGACTTTTTTTGCGTCAAAAGTGTCGGCGTTCTGGATGTGGCGTCATTTTTGGCGCCAAAAGCATTTAGGCGCCAAATAATGTGGGCGTCTTATTTGGCGCTAAAAAATATGGGCGTCATTTTTGTCTCCACATTATTTAAGTCTCATTATTTATTGCTTCTGGTTGCTAGAAGCTTGTTCACTGGCATTTTTTTCCCATTCCTGAAACTGTCATTTAAGGAATTTGATCAATTTTGCTTTATATGTTGTTTTTTCTATTACATATTGCAAGATGTTCCAAGTTGCAACTGAGTCAGAAGATACTTCAGGAAAATCGCTGCCCGGTGCTGGAGCTACCAAGCTAAGTGTATCTGCTATAAACTTTTGGTATCTGTTTCTCCAGCTGTTGTTTGTATTGCATGTCATGACAAACTTATTAATGCAGATAAAATTTCCTTTAGTACTGTTACATTACCTGTTGCTGTTCTGTCAACATCTAATTTTCAGAGTGTTCCTGATAACATAAGAGATTTTATTTTTTAAATCCATTAAGAAGGCTATGTCTGTTATTTCTCCTTCTAGTATACATAAAAGTCTTTTAAAACTTCTCTTTTTTCAGATGAATTTTTAAATGAACATCATCATTCTGATACTGATAATGGTTCTTCTGGTTCAGAGGTTTCTGTCTCAGAGGTTGATGCTGATAAATCTTTGTATTTGTTCAAGATGGAATTTATTCGTTCTTGAAGTATTAATTGCATTAGAAATAGAGGATTCTGGTCCTCTTGATACTAAATCTAAACGTTTAAATAAGGTTTTTAAATCTCCTGTAGTTATTCCAGAAGTGTTTTCTCTCCCTGATGCTATTTCTGAAGTAATTTCCAGGGAATGGAATAATTTGGGTAATTCATTTACTCCTTCTAAAACGTTTAAGCAATTATATCCTGTGCCATCTGACAGATTAGAGTTTTTTGGGACAAAATCCCTAAGGTTAATGGGGCTGTCTCTACTCCTGCTAAACGTACTACTATTCCTACGGCAGATAGTACTTCATTTAAGGATCCTTTAGATAGGAAAATTGAATCCTTTCTAAGAAAAGCTTACTTATGTTCAGGTAATCTTCTTAGACCTGCTATATTTTTAGTGGATGTTGCTGCAGCTTCAACTTTTTGGTTAGAAGCTTTAGCGCAACAAGTAACAGATCATAATTTTATAGCATTATTATTATTCTATAACATGCTAATAATTTTATTTGTGATACCATCTTTTGATATCATTAGAGTTGATATCAGGTATATGTCTCTAGCTATTTTAGCTAGAAAAGCTTTATGGCTTAAAACTTGGAATGCTGATATGTCTTCTAAGTCAACTTTGCTTTCCCTTTCTTTCCAGGGTAATAAATTATTCGGTTCTCAGTTGGATTCTATTATCTCAACTGTTACTGGAGGGAAGGGAACTTTTTTACCAAAGGATAAAAAATCTAAGGTAAATTTAGGTCTAATAATCGTTTTCGTTCCTTTCCTCACAACAAGGAACAAAAGCCTGATCCTTCATCCTCAGGAGCGGTATCAGTTTGGAAACCATTTCCAGTTTGGAATATATCCAAGCCTTATAGAAACTTAAAGCCAGCTCCTAAGTACCCATGAAGGTGCGGCCCTCATTCCAGCTCAGCTGGTATGGGGCAGATTTCGTTTTCTTCAAAGAAATTTGGATCAATTCCGTTCACAATCTCTGGTTTCAGAACATTGTTTCAGAAAGGTACAGAATTGGCTTCAAGTTAAGGCCTCCTGCAAAGAGATTTTTTTTTCTTTCCCGTGTCCCAGTAAACACAGCAAAGGCTCAGCATTTCTGAAATGTGTTTCAGATCTAGAGTTGGCTGGAGTAATTATGCCAGTTCCAGTTCTGGAACAGGGGCTGGGGTTTTATTCTATCTCTTCATTGTACCAAAGAAGGTCAATTCCTTCAGACCAGTTCCGGATCTATCAATATTGAATCGTTATGTAAGGATACCAACATTCAAGATGGTAACTGTAGGACTATCCTGCCTTTTGTTTAGCAAGGGCATTATATGTCTACAATAGATTTACAGGATGCATATCTGCATATTCCGATTCATCCAGATCACTTTTAGTTTCTGAGATTCTCTTTTTAGACAAGCATTACCAGTTTCTCCAACATAGGTGTGTCCGGTCCACGGCGTCATCCTTACTTGTGGGATATTCTCTTCCCCAACAGGAAATGGCAAAGAGCCCAGCAAAGCTGGTCACATGATCCCTCCTAGGCTCCGCCTTCCCCAGTCATTCTCTTTGCCGTTGTACAGGCAACATCTCCACGGAGATGGCTTAGAGTTTTTTAGTGTTTAACCAAAATCATTCAATGGGCGGAGACTCACTCCTGCCA